>NC_135862.1:13944580-14057080 GCF_031162955.1 Sander vitreus | reverse complement strand
TGTGTTCTGCCTGTCACACTAAAAAATTTGATTTTAAGATTAAAAAAAACAAACAATTGGGGTGGTTCTTCATTTTCAGTTATTCATATTTAAAGTTGCCAAGTGTTTACAAACTAATAGTTCATCTGTTAATGCATTTTGTTTTAATGCAGGACGGTTTCTTACAAAATGAGAACAGAAACATTATTATTATTATTATTATTATTAGAGTGGCCTAGTAGATGTTTTAACTGCCAGTAAAGTCTAATAACTTAAAACAAGGTAGTGTTCTGATGTCATCTTGCACTGTTCAGTTTGTCGTTCTCTTGCTGTATCACAGGCACTGTTTTTGATACTGTTAAGACTAGACTGTGAAGTCTTGTCTCTTAGGTGCAAATCGTATCTGATACATCCATGTTTATAACTCGTTTTGTGTCAGATTGCAGTTTGTTTTTCATTATAGCAGTTTGTTAATGTTTGTTTTTACATCTGCAGAGTTTATTCAACCTAACACGTCTTAATAAGGGATTATTCAAATAAGAATGTTTATTTTATTTTTACACATGGTGCAAGAGCAAATGTGTTTTGGACATTCAAGTAAAATACATGAGTAATATATTAGTTTAATTAGGCCCAGACTGTTTTATTAGATTGTATTTGAAAGGACAGTATAAAGTATATATTGTGTGTGTGTGTGTGTGTGTGTGTGTGTGTGTGTGTGTGAGAGAGAGTGAGAGACAGAAGATTTGGGACAACTCATTGGGATGAAAGTATTATGTTGCATTATTGTGGCAAAAAAAAACAACACGAAAACCACACTGAATTTATTCCTGGACATGTATTTGAAGAACTCTTTTAACGCAACTTGGCACATACTATACGGCCTGTTACTGATCTCTGCATTTACAGTTTTCACATTGTCCCTTTTCTTACACTTTTTGTATGGCAACATATTGTTTATTTTACTCTGGAAATAAATTATTTTTCAGAAAATAAATTCAAATATGAGTGTTTTTGTATTCTTGTTAGACTTTTTCATTTCAGAGTGCTGTTTTATCCAGCGTTTGGTTTTATTCTGTCATGAACAACCTACACACAAAAAACTTCCAAACATATTAACATAACAAAAAAGACTAATTCAATCCAATAAGAGACATGGCAGGAACAAAACTTAAAATGTATGTTCAATAAAATGCTCTACATGTTCACAATTGTACTCAATGTTTTATTGTCCTTTATAAAGCTGCAGAACTTATACTTACTCATTTTTATTTATTGATAAGGTTCAGATCCTCTAGTTTATTTGTGTTGCACCACTTTCTTTTTTAAAGATAATTTTTTTGGGCTTTTCCACCTTTATTTTTTGACAGGACAGCTAGGTGCTAGGTGAGAAAGGGGAGAGAGAGGGTGAAGAAATGCAGGAAACTGTCACAGGTCGGACTCGAACCCTGGACCTCTGCGTCGAGGCATCAATCTGTCAGTATATGTGCGCACACATGTTGCACTACTTTCAACGACAAGGCAAATCAAAGTGCTTTAAATAATATATAAAAAGACATTTAGACCAGATGTAAAAGAAACACAAGGTAATAGAAAATAGAAAATAAGAGTAACCTAAAGTTGAACAAAACAGATAAAACAGAATAATTAAATGTGACATTGCAGCTGTACAAACTATAAATGAATACCCCAAGTGTATTTATTGACTTAAAAAAACTTTTTGGAGTTGGAGCAGATCTCAACTTTTCTGGGAGTTCATTCCAGATACTGTATATGGTTTATAACAACTAAATGCTGCTTCTCCATGTTTAGTTTTGACTCTGGGGAGAATGGTACATAACAGAGCAGCAGATTAGAAATGTATTCTGACCCTAAACCAGTCAGTGCTTTATAAACCAACAGAGTATTTTTTTAAAACTCATGTGATGTGATCCACTCTCAGGTCTTAGTGTTCTGAATCAGCTGCAGTTGTCTGAGACCTGTAAAGACAGCATTATATGTTTTTCCAAACCTTGCTGAGACATAAGTCCTTTAACTCTTGATCTAGTCTTAAAGTGATAGAAGGCTGATTTTGCAATTGTCCTAATCTGGAATTTGTCCTAATTGTCATACTGTTATGTATGTCACCAAAGCGTTTTGGACCTTTTATATTCCACCAACTGTAAGGCCCAGCCGCATTATGGCATGGATACATTTCCACTATAAATATATACTGTAAATATACAAAGCAGCCAAGATGCAACCAAACCAAATATTGAGTGATGACCCTTTCAAATAAAAGCCATAAACAGCAGATTAAAAAGTGAATACCTTTTTTATTTTCAGTCACATTACCTGATGAAAACATTGTGATTGTACCTAATAAATCATCATTTCGGGAGCATCTATTCAGTGATTACTGAAAATTCAGGTTTTGACTGTAACATTTTGGCCAATTGAGTGAATGGCATGAAATAAGAGATGACATTTATTTGCAGCCAACAACCACATTCCCAAAATATTTCAAAAGGTCACGCCACAAGTTTCAACAAAGAACTAGCTACACCTGCACACAGCCAATTAGAGTCTGCCACAGCTGCAGAGGGTCAGGAGGGGTGTGTGTGTGTGTGTGTGTGTGTGTGTGTGTGTGTGTGTGTGTGTGTGTGTGTGTGTGTGTGTGTGTGTGTGTGTGTGTGTGTGTGTGTGTGTGTGTGTGTGTGTGTGTGTGTGTGTGTGTGTGTGTGTGTGTGTGTGTGTTCTTGTTTAACTATATTCGTTGGGTCCAAAAACCGGGACTACAGTATACTTGTGGGATCCGGACCATTTTGTGGGGCCAAAATGCTGGACCCCACAACTTTAAAGGGCTGTTTGAGGGTTAAGACTTGGTTTTAAGATTAGGGTTAGAATTAGGTTATGGTTAGGGTAAGGGTTAAGGTTAGGCATTTAGTTGTGATGGTTAAGGTTAGGGTAAGGGGCTAGGGAATGCATTATGTCAATGACGGGTCCCCACAAAGATAGTGAAACGCACTGTGTGTGTGTGTGTGCGTGTGTGTGTGTGTGTGTGTGTGTGCGCGCGCGCGCGTGTGTGTGTGTGGTCTGTGAAGTCTAATAATAGCACAATGACAGTGTATGACAACAACTACAGTATAAGCAGCATACTCTCTGGTACACACCTTGCTCCTGGTGCTCGTCACATCAAAGACACACAAAATGCAACTACAAGACTCCAGGAAAAGTGTCCTTGTTGAAAGTCAAAACACACACACACAAAAAGCTACCAACCTCTAAATAGAAGCTGCTGCAGGCGTGGGTTTTCTCTTTTAATCAAGAGGCATCAATTAGCCTAATGGGTGCTTCAGTAAGATGAACTGTTGCACAACAACTCCAGCGGAAAAATTAAAACAATAAATCCTCTGTGGAGAGCTTTGACTTATGTCTTTCTCATACTGTTGAGGGATATGCTGTATATGATTCACTGAATAATAATCATAGTGGAGAGAGTGACTGAGTTCAGCCTTCTGACATTTAGATTTTCATGCTTGGATGCTGATTTTTCAACAAGATCACAAACTGTAGAAGGTGATTGCAAATATGAGATTTTACAAAATATGTTAGGTATCAAGTAGGAATCAGCATTAGATATTACCAGGGTGAATATGATTATGAGTCTTGTCATTATGCACACTCTCAAGGCTCCAGGTGCACTTTACACTTGATGTAAATTAGTCATGTATCCATGTCTATGAAATGCATTTGTGTAGATAATATATGCATGAAATTTGAATATTTTACATTTGCTTTGACTAATTAACGCTTCATTTGCAATTAAACCCAAACCAACCATGTGCCAACAGTGTGGTCAGGTATCATGTATGTATTAGTCTTAGTCAGCAAACTATAATACAGCTAACGATGTGAATTGATTTGGCCAACTGTAAAGTCTGACAAACAACAATGGCTATCTTTCCAGCTCCCAGCTCAGTCTCTCCGCTCTGTACAACAGACAACTGGCCACCTTTATCTTGCCCGAGCCATCCCACCCCTTGCACCAGCCAGGAGTTCCACTTTCTGCCCTCTGGGCAGAGGTATCGGGTCCCTAGGCTCACGAGCTCCAGAGCTCAAGGCTCATTCATTCCTAAGGCAACGGATGCCATTATCCATGAACTATAGTCCACTTTATTGCACTTTGTACATTCTACTACTTGTGCTTTTTTACTCATTGCACTTTGTAAACTTGATGTTTGCTATTACTTGTTGTTAATAGTGTCTTTGTTGTTGCCATATGTACAGTATGTGTCTTATTACTTGATACTAGTTTTTTTTCTACCCTATTTTCTCTTTTTGTTTGTTTTGTATGCTGCACCAGGGACAATAAAGATTTATTGGGTTGAATTTGTGGATCATCATTGGATGACGATGAGCAGGACAAAGTGAAAGTCCTGAAGGATGATGATGATAATGAACAAATGTATAATGCTCTCTGTAATTATGACATACTGTAAAAACTGCATTATTTGTTTGATTTAATTTTAGTTATTTATGTTAAAGGTGCAATATGTAATACTGACAGCTAGTGTTTAAAATAGTTACTGCAGTACAAATTCAAAATACTGGAGTGAGTCGTCTCCCCCGCCCCCTCCTCCACAGACTCGAAGTTCACGTTGGTTGCCAGGCTGATACCGGAGCATCCACAACAATGTTGCTAGACGCTTGTCTCGCATAGCCAGACATTACTCCACAGCACAGCGGAGTAGCTAACGTTAGATGCTGGCTATATTGACAGTCATAAAAGCCCGTGCTCACGTGGAGCTCTGTACCCAACTGACAGACACACTTTTTCGGCTTAGAATTACCGTCTGCTAAAAATACCACCACCTTGCCGTCCTTTTCCACTCGACTGAACACACTTTATTGGTTTAGAATTACGGCAACAATCGCTAAACACACTGCAAACTCAAGGTCCTCTCTTTCCGATTTACAGCCCCCTCTCTTGGCTTCAAATAACTCACCGTTGTCGGCTACAGCCGCTGAACAGGCTACACGTTGTAAACAGCCGCGGCCCGCTTGCCTGGTCATCCGGTAACATTAGCTAGTAGTTACCAGGGTTAGCATGACAGCGTTAGCCAGGACCAGTCGGGATCACTTCACTGGCTGTGTCTCAATTGTTTTTGCAAGTAACCAACTCGGGTACTCTAGCTATATAATTCAATGTTGAAAATGACATAAAATACCCGTCCCTAGTAGCTGTGATAAATTAGCCTGAAGCTAATGCTTACCTGTTCAGGAGGAAATTAGCCAACTCTGCATCCTTTTGGGCTCTAAGCTGTCTCCATCTTTCAAATACATCGCCAATATTTACCCAGACGGGTTTGTTACGTCTCTGGTCACGCAACTATTAGAAACATGCCGTTTTTTTTGTCGGGTAAAATCAATCTCTGTTGATCTTGTTCGTTTGTTTGCTGCTTTTATGGCTGTACTAACCTTACAGCTGTAGCGCGCTGGGTTTACGTGTTTACAGGTATATCTGGCAACCCGGCCTGGCTGTCAAACTGGGCAGTTGATAACAACAAACAGGCCAAAACACAAACAGAAATTCCGTCACGGAACGGAAAATTCAAAAGGAGAAAATACTGGCATTAGTATTGTTGTCAGAAAAGATAGTATTTCAACTTAGCATGTTTCCTTAATATCTGATGACACATTGGGGTCATTTTTCGGATTTATTACAGTAAATATATTACATATTGGACCTTTAAGTTCTGACACAACAACCACCAAAATGTGGCGACAATGTTCTCACACACTGTAGTTAACTGCACTGATAGCCTCCAGTGTAGTTAATGTAGCTGTTACAATTAAAATGGCTGTTGTTCATAAACATGTGTAACTTATAGAGAATTCAAATGCTAACATGTGTTAACTCAATGCTTAATCACTAGTTAATTAAGCAGCAATTAGTCAACTCTAATGTAAGTTGTTGCCCTAAGTGAAATGGGTCTTTGCTGTAACTCTAACATTAATATTTTAGCAGGAATCTGCAAGA
This sequence comes from Sander vitreus, assembly GCF_031162955.1. Taxonomy (NCBI): domain Eukaryota; kingdom Metazoa; phylum Chordata; class Actinopteri; order Perciformes; family Percidae; genus Sander; species Sander vitreus. The sequence continues at coordinate 14,051,079 of NC_135862.1, read as the reverse complement.
AAGAGCAAACATGCCCAGCTAGCGTTTTCAGGATAAACATAAGCTTTTGAAAATGTATAATCATAGAGAATTGTAGGCACAGCAGAGCTGCTGGTGGTCACGGTAATACAAAGATATATGGTCTGATGCATTTCTTTTTCCAAGATCAGCAGTCCTGCCATTTTGTACGACAAAGCCCTGAGCATTGCAAAAAAACTAAGTAATGTAAGCTTCAAAAACATTTCTTCTGAATGATAGCGGTGTCCAATATTTATCACTTATGGGAATATCTCAGCTAAATATGAAAAGAAAGAAAGTCATCTCAGCCTTTCTCCAAGTGAAATGCTCCAAAAACCTGCATCAGTAGTGGAACAAGTATTTGGATCCTTAATTCAAGCATAAATATTAATAACAACAATGATATATAAAAAATACTCTATAACAATTAAAAGTCCGGCACTCAAGTAAAAGTACAAAAGTATCATCAGCAAAATGAACGTATTGTTATTGTTCAAGTTATTGTTAGCTGGTCGAGGTGGAGCTAGTTTTAACTACTTTATATTTGGGCCAGTGGTTCCCAATCTAGGGGTCAGACCTCCTCCAAAGGGTCACAAGATAAATCTGAGGGGTAGTGAGATGATCCATTGGATTGGAAAGAAGAAGAAACAAAAGTTCTGCGACACAAAATATCCATTAAATTTCCTCTAATTGTTGCTCTTTTGTGAAATATTGGATCAACTGACCTATTTGGGTCTTAAAGAGTTCTAAAACCATGAAACCATCTGATAGGTTTAGAGGGTAAATCTTTAATGGAACTGTTAACAACTGGAGACAACTGCTGTTTTGTACGGTTTGGGACTTTGGGACTGGTTTAATAACAAATGCATACGTTTAATCATATATGTTTTTAAAGTAAAATCTTAATGTGAAAAGTAACTAATATCTACAGCTGTATAAATGTAGTGGTATAAAAAGTACAGTAGGCTACAATATTTCTCTCTGAAATGTAGAGGGGTAGAAGTAGGCCTAAAAGATTAAAAAAAAAAAAAAAACATGTAAATACTCAAGCAAAGTACAAGTACCTTAAATTGTACCTAAGCTCAGTACTTAATGTGCTTTGTTATCCTCCACCACTGGTGACATCTTTAAAAAGATGTCCCCATTAAATCCAGCATACTCTACTGGGGCTCACTGTGTTTGGCGGCCACATGAGTTTCGTTGAAGCTCTGACCTCTATTTTGAAATGTAGGCTATCAGAGCACACGTACCACATTAGATAAGACTGCACTCTCTGTGTTTGGATACGACTCTACTTGGTGCAAACCTGCCTCACGCACCTGTCTGACTGTCTCTACTGCGGTCTCACACCGCCTCTTATCGTGAGCCAACAACACCTGGAGTAGAGTGGAATGAACCCGGCTGAGGTAAAAGATGGAGTTGTTGGCCGCTGCGCCTTTAAGACTGCATGTGGTCTACAGCTCGCTGCTCCCATGGCAGGCTCTGTAGGTGCACCACGCTCTCAAAGTTTGACTGGGGAATAGCTCCGGGGACAGGGGAGACGGCAGCAGCATCGCCCCGCCGGGAAACACACACAAGGAGCCATCATCTGAAGAGGGGGGAAAAAGGAACGCAGCTCGCCTGGGAGTGTCCGACTCAGGCGATAAGAACAATGGAAGAGGTGGCTAAACGGATTTTCGATTTCTAAATGGGAAACACAAGAAGGTTATTGTAACAGTGTTTGTTGAAAGGAGGGACTCCCGGCTGCAGCCTCCCCCCTCAGCCATGCCGCTTGTATTCCGCACGCTGCTGTTCGGCTTTGTAACGCTGCTCGTTGTGGTTTTCATAATTGATGATATTGCAGAAGTGGAGGAAGAAACTGCGTAAGTAGCCCACCGTAATTAACCTGTGTGTGTATGTGTGTGTGTATGTGTGTGTGTGTATGTGTGTGTGTGTATGTGTGTGTGTGTGTGTGTGTGTGTGTGCGTGCGTGTGCGGTCCAGCAGGTTATTTCCTGAATTGAATCTGTGAAGTGGTGAGAGGGGGGGAAAAAAGAATAAACGAGTGTATATGAATTGAAGTTTGGAGTTGAATGTGAAGTAAGCCTATGTGTGGAATATTTCTACATTTGTAACACTTGGGAGCAGCAGGAGCAGCTGTTCTGAAAGCAGCCCACCGAAGGTCTCCAAGGATTATTTGTCTTGCAGCAGCCTGCATACGGGATACGATAGAGGTGTGTGTGTGTGTGTGTGTGTGTGTGGGGGGTCAACAGATTGAAAACAAAAGGCTTTCCTCTTTTTCATTTTCAGACTTTGAAATGTTGAGCAGTGCAGCAGAAATGCACATGCCCCACTTGCATTTGACCCGCAAGAAAATACATTCTTAATTTAGCACCAAAATACTTCCGTGACACGTAAAACCAATCAGACCTCAACAGTGCAACATCCTCCTCTTCCTCTCATCATTATCATCACAGCTATAAAGATGCTGTTGTACCTGAATGGCAAAAATGACTTTCCCTTTTATGTCTCTGTGAAGTGTTCTCACATTTCTCTTTCAGCAAGAACATTTTGTTTTGAATGCAATTATCCGGCTGTGGCTCATGTTGTAATGAGGTCATATTGGCTTGTGATTTGCCGTGGGAGAAGAACCAGAACCAATCCCACTTGTGCATATAATGCAGCTTAACACAATTATAACAATATATTTAAAGCCACCAGGATTGTAAAATGAGTGGGAACAGCCCACCTGTCTGTCAGAGAAGCACTCCTCTGTTTCAGCTTCACACTCCTTCAAGACCACCGTGTCAAGATTTTATCACATCTGACCAAGGTCATGATTGCAAAATAGGCCGATCTGAATGCACATACAGTATGTTTACTGTAAATACATCTTGGCTGGCATATTTAACGCCCCTGTAAAAAGATTGCTCACTTCCCTGAGAAACGAAAACCTCCTTTCAGTATAATGGGGCTCCATGAAGGCCACATTTCTCCTCATTACATCAGCAAAGGGCTGGCCCACAGTGGATTGCTTTAAAAAATACCTTGATGCTTAAAAGATGGAAATACAGTACGCCTGGTATTGAATACAGTGGGTGCATTATTGTTACATGATATGGTTACAGGAAGGATTTGAAGCATCAGTCCACTATCAACCAGGGCTTCAGGCTGCATTATATGATTCATAATTCCATCTAAAAAAAAAAATTCTTTTCTTTTATCTCTAGAAATACTGGACATTCACAGAAGATGAACTTGCACCAACTCATCCCTCAACCGCACAGGTCTGAAATAAATCTAATTATCTCCAGGCACACACACACACACACACACACACACACACACACACACACACACACACACACACATATACATACACACATAATATGCATATAGCTGTAGACCATCATTGGGGAGCTTACTGGTCTTCCTATATAAATTGTATAGTTGGCATTGGTCATATGATTCCTTTGCAGCCTTGACATTGAGTCATTCACAGTGAGCGTCTCATTACTTTTTACAGTAAGAAGGCAGCTGCTATAAATACCCATCAATGTGGTTGTATCCGTGTGACAGCGAAAATAGCTGCCATAAGAATAAAGCTAAATTAAAAATGCTGTCTTTCAAATAACATCAGCGTTATTGCATTTAAATTATATTTAAGCCTCATTGAAGCCAAGTCAAGGGAAGTCAGTTTTGTTTCTGAACAGTGGTGAAGGAAGTATTCAAATCCTTTGATTAATGTGTGATCCTGCATGTGTCCTGCATAATAAGGTACATAAGTATTGTTGCTAAAATGTATTTAAACTATCAAAAGTACTCATTATGCAGTAGATGCAGTAAAATAAGTTTAGTGCAATAAAAAGTACCATTCATTTAGTGGAGTAAAAGTATAAATTACCATAAAAGCGTAAAGCTTTAGTTACTTCAGAAAAAAACATTTGTACTTGAATAAGTGTACTTAGTAACATTCCATCACTGTTTATATAACTCAAAATCACAAATTTGGGCTTTACAATCGGTACAACATATGACACCCTATGTTCTTACACCCTCGATTCGGATGGGGGAAAAAAAATAACCCTTACATTTAGGGGGAAAAGAGGAAGAAATTCACACAATACATGGCCCAAATAACAAGGCTTTTGTTTTTTATTGATCAGAACTTTGAAGATCAACAATAGTGTGTCATCATCACCATGTCTTTCCATTCTCATTTAGAAAGGCTGCAGCACACGTGGATCCGACTGCTTTGACGAGATTAAGCAAAGATGTAAATCATCTCAGTCCGAGCTACAATACCACTGTCAAGCTCTCGTCAAACAACTGGACCTTCAACAAGACCCTCTCCAACCTCATCAGGCAAACTCATCACTCTCAACAATTATCTCAACACATTTTCACATTCGACAAAGCAGAGTCTTTTATAACTAGTGTGTATTTTCTCTTTTCACAGGAAGAATATTCTAAGATTTCTTGATCCGGAGAGAGACATCTCTATCCTGAAGGGCACACTGAAGCCAGGAGATATCATCCACTATGTGTTTGATCGCCACAGCACCATAAACATCTCAGAAAATCTCTACCGTCTTTTGCCAACTGTATCCCCCATGAAGAACCAACATCACAGGCGCTGTGCCATTGTGGGAAACTCTGGGATCCTGCTGAACAGCAGCTGTGGACCCGACATCGACTCTCATGACTTTGTTATCAGGTATTTAGTTTTTTCACAGAAATGGCATAAATGATTAAAGGGTTGTATGTCTTCCACTTGAAATAAATGATAAAACATGCTGGTCATAGTTGGCTGTAATTGAAATGGATTACCACATTAGTTTCATTTGTAGGTTTATCTCACTTTACTGAGAGTATAATTCACATTAGAATGATAATGACTTTCTTCAGTTCTCGGTTTAATTCAGGTTTACGCAGCTGGAAATATATTAATAGCACTTTTGAAAAAGCTGTCAAAGTTTTTTAATGACTTAAAGTTGGAAACGAGCTGCTGGACTGAGAGCAATTAAATGCATGATTATACATTCAACTGACATTTTGAAAAGCCTTTGAGTCCAGCAGAAACACATTGTGCTTTTTTAGAGAAACGCCAGCGCTCTCAGGGGTCCAACTCTCATTTACCAGAGGGTTGTGTTTGTGAAGCCATCAGCCGGCTCTGTCTTGTGTCTAAGGAGTCGCTGGGTTATTTATCACTATTCATACTTGTCATTGGCGGAAGATAAATCTGTCTAGGGTTATATTATAATGGAAGATGCAACAACAAAAAGTATTCTGGTTGGGATTCAGTGTACTGTATATGATAAATGACACTTCGAAACGTACTTCTATGGAAATCAGGATAATTGAGGCCGTCTAATTTTGGCATATGACACACAAAATAGCTAATGTGGTGATGTAACTGTCTGATATGTGAGTAATAACGAGGAGGAGTTGTCTGTGTGAAATGTGAGGAACAGTCACTTGAGCAACGATGACTTTCAGATGCAGAGGGGGGACAGATGATGACCTAGGGAATGGAACACGTAACATCTGTTCAGCTAGGAACAATCTAACAAAAGAAATCAGTGGAGGTATCTGTGAGAATCAGAGTCATAAATCAAGGACTTTAATGTTGTCATAATATATTGTAATATATAAATGGAAAAGTAGCTGTCTGTGGTAGCACCTCTTTCAGCTAAATGATCAATAGCTGAATAGGCCTCAACATGCCTGTCCCTTTTTTATTCAGAAATGTATTCGGTTGTCAGCGCATCTTGTCTTTTCTAAGTGCTGCGATGTTATGCTGATGAGGAGAGGTCATGGTTTCTAGACCACAGCAGCATGGTAATAACGTCAGGGCATGGCGGTAATGGTTGGCTGAAGGCAGACAACAAGGAATGTGGCATTTTTAAAAGCTAAGGAATTTGCTCTGGCGTTCACGTATCAGATAGGGAGATAATGCCTCAGCTAAATATAGTTCTCTGCTCTATGCTGGGTTGTAATTGAATAATTTGGGGTACTCGAGCAATTAATAAATTGCCCTTTTAAAGGACCTTTCAAAAATAAACTACAGTCAGCTGATGGTGCATATTTGTCATGTTTTCTGTTTGCATATAATCTTTGAACCAATTATTTCCTTAAACCTACATTGTGTAATTTTTTTAATTCTTTGTTCTTTCACAAATATGTACTCGTTCATGTGTAATTATTTCCACCAACTAATCAAAGTAATCTCGTAAGCGTAGAATCTGACATTCAGAATCATTCAGAATACATACGAGCGACTCGCTCGAATGATGGCAGCCATGTAGCGCCTCCATCTTTAAAATACATTAGCCAAAGAGGGACATACCTCCGCATTTCGCCCTCATACACCTATTGGCACCGTGACGAATGCAAGGGGGAGATTACTCGCCAGGGAAGCGAAAAAGAGAATTAAAACGACAATGTGACAGGCAAAGCAGCAAGACCAAAGTTAATATTGGAGTGGCTAGAACAGCTGCCTGTAAACGATGGAGAGAGCTAATTTCACAATGTAGCTTTAAGCAGGTACATCAGCTGTATTATTGACAGCAACTTTTAAGCTGTAAAAAAAACAAAGTCCCTGTCCAGTGAAAACCATGCATTTTCAGATTACTGAAGAATTAACTGTTCTTTTACGTCCTTGTGCACTAAATAAACTGGATTATCTGAAAAATGAAATGTGACAAAGCTGAAATGTTGATGTTCTGGAGATGCATAGTTTTCCACTGGACAGTCAGCAGCAACTATTACAATATGTTGAGTTATTAAAACCAAGCACTCCAAGTTTGTTTTCCTGCCACACTGAAGGGAATAAAGATGCTTCACTGTGAAGATAATTACCAGCTTTGTGTTTTCTGGTATTTATTTGGAGGCCAAGGTTAACATCAAAATGCCAGCCTGCTTTAATGCTGAATTTCACTTCTATTTTCTGCTCTATTTCACTCCTGGTAGAAATGTCTGCTAGGCAAATGGGTGGTAAACTGAAGGGAAAAATAAATTTGTCTTTGGTAAGGTGTGAGCTACCAGAAGATTTTAAGATTTTTGAAAAGGTGTATGTATGAAGTTAATTAACCATTGCTGTGTGGCAGCTTGTCACCATAATCAGTTTATGAAATGAAAGGCCTATCACAATTACGCTGGTGCATATTGTTTATCAGTGTTTTAAGCCCCCAACGTCTTCTTCCAGGCAGCGCTGCCTGGAAGGCACTAGGCAATGGTTAGGGTTAGGTGCCTTGACATCAACGGTCGCAGCGCTGCCTGGGAGGAGACGGGGGCTTAAAACACCATCGAGGGCATATCATTATTCAAGCTCATTTGAAGGGCATGCACATGTTGGCTTTCATTTAAGCTCACCTGTGATTCTGGTGAATGAATGAAGACAGCACATGAACTGCATATGATTCTCTTAATCTTCATATTTATCAAACCTTTCAGTGACCCCTCACATCCTGCATTAATTACCTCTGCATAAATGTTTCTCTCCACTCTTTTATTCGGGTTTTCAATTTGTCACCCATCTCTCTGTTCAGGTCATAGATTTAAGAAAACAAATGAGGAAATCGGCTCTACTCGCTGTCTCTATATTACAGTTTTTCTCGATTGTTTACACACATTTTCTATACTCTCAGAACTCTACACACAAATCAAAAAACACATACACAATGGGCAAAACCCCTCAATTATCCTGCAAAATGAAATTTTACATTCAAAACAATGTTATTTTTTCTTAAAATGGTATTTTGTTTTCAAATGACACACAAACCATCATATGAACAGACATCAGAACCAGTTGAACACTGATGTGCTCAATGTAAAACACTATGATGAATGGAAAACACTTCTCCATTCATCATCATTCTTTTGTTCAGTGTTACACTTACTACAGACAGTACATACATAAGTGTGTTGTAAAATATTTGAGAATATTGTTTTCACACAAATACACGGTAACAAATATATTTTATTTTTCCCACAAAAACAATGTACACAGTGTACATCCCAACCAACACAAAGTTGCCCATACAGTGATCTACATACAAAACAGAAGAATTTACTGTATACAGTTACAGTTAAAAAAACAAAAAAAAACTACGCTGCGTCCTCTCTTCTGTTTCGGTCTGGCCACAGCATCTCATCCACATCACAAGCAATGTTTTCCCTGGCCAAGCAGCGGGGTAAATATCGCCTAGCATGGCGAATCCAGCCATGAAAAGCATCAACTGCTATATCTCCACATGCGTATTCCATAGCTTGGAGAAGGGGTATACGCGTTTGTGGATTTCGGTCATACACTTTCCATCTCCAGGCAGAAAATAATTCTCCAAAACAGAAGAGCTCACCTGTTGGCGTTTTATGCTAAAGCTCTGATTGCTAATTGTAAAACTGTGTGACAGGTCTTTGCCCATGTGATGAGTCAGTGTGCATATTTGAATGGCAGTGTGTTCCTTGTAAAAACAAGAGATTTTCTTCATGAACTTGAGAATTGTGTGTAGTGTTTTAGAACTGCAATTTGAGTGTAAAGCAGGAATTGTGCGTGTAGTTTGGCAGAATTGGTTCAGGGGGTTGGTGCATGAGTTACATGTTGTGGTCATTGTGTCTCAAGTACCTGGATTTGTGTGTAAACAGTTGAGAAAAACTAAGTTTCTGAAATCATTGAGGCCAGCCAGGAGCAAAAGTCTGTTGAATCTTTTGAAATTGAGTTTGAGTTTTCTTTTAAATTAAATGATTAACAACATCCCACTACTCACAGAGACATTTCAGGCTCGTGTGTGTTAAATCAAAGAAAATGTTAAGAAGAAAATGTATGTGCTTGCTCTATATGGGATGTCATAGCTTTATCAGTCGCTGAATCAGAACTGAAAGGGGAACTTGTGTTAACTATATGATATACCTATCCCCTCCAACTAAGTTTCTTATACCTGCAAAGTTCATACGAAGCTGCTTTGAAGCGTGTTGGTTGCTCAACACTTCATTGAGAAACTTTGCGTCATGTTTGCAGATGTGTAGATGGGTTCGGATCAGAAGACAGAGAAACCAGATAATAAAGGAAATAACTTCACTTAATTTGGTGACCCTTTTACATTGACACTGACATTGAGTGACGTGTGCTTTGCTTGTTTTCAGGTGTAACTTGGCACCAGTGGAGGAGTACTTTCAGGACGTGGGGTGGCGGACCAACTTGGTGACCATGAACCCTTCAGTGGTGCAGCGGGCCTTCCAGGACCTGGTCAGCGAAGAGTGGAGGGATCGCTTCTTGCAGCGGCTTCAAAGCCTCAGTGGCAGTGTGCTGTGGATCCCAGCCTTCATGGCCAAGGGGGGAGAGGAGCGCGTGGAGTGGGCCCTTCGTCTCATCCTGTTGCACACTGTGGACGTACGCACCGCCTTCCCCTCACTGCGCCTCCTCCACGCTGTCAGAGGGTAAGATGTAGCTCAGGCTGGCAGCCACTGATCCTGGTGTGCTGCGTGCGTCTCTTAAGAACACCTGTGAGCAGCATAATGAAGGGGGTTGGCAAACTATAATCTGCAGCCCAGGTGGCTATTTTTAAACTGAGCATTAAAGCTGATCTCCAAGGGCAGACGGTGTCGCTCTTTCTTCACTCAGTGTGCACCTGGAGTCGCACCCCCTTTCATCAGGTGTGAAATGTGTCTTTCGTGTGTTTGGGTCTGAAATTAATTACATAGTTCAAGTAGACATACAGGTATCCGTTTTTTTATGATTTATTTGTGTGCTAGGATCCGGTGTCGTTTATGTCTCTTTTAAACAAATAGTTGAGCATTTTGGAAAATTGACTTGTTTGCCTTCTTGTAGAGTGTTAGATGAAAAGGTTGCTAGAGCTGTAACAATTCCAAATTTTACTGTACAATTAATTGTCTAAGAAATAATTGCGATTAACAATATAATTGTCTTTTTCAGTTTTTCAAACAAATTCAAGTTTTGAATGAATCCCAGGATACATGTTTTGGTTATATCACTGTTATGTGACCCAGATAATGTAGTAACGCAGGTACACAACCTATGAAGTAAACCGCGCCTCCTTATTATCATAAAACATTGAATTTTTTTCTTTAATGAACATAAAAACTGACAATTACCATCAACAGTCATACCCCTTAGGACCTTAGCTAATGTTAGCAATAAATTGCGGTTAAACAAAAAAATGGCGATTATGTAAAAATTAGACATTTATGTAATAATTGTTACAGGCCTAAAGGTCGCTACTACTCTTATATTTGTGTGTTAAGTAAGAAGCAGGTGTTTAGCTTAAAGATTGGAAACAAGGAAAAAGCTGGCCTGCCTCAGTTCAAAGTTCAAAAATATGTCTACCAACACTTCTAAAGCTCACTAATTGTTTCCTTAATTTTTTGTTTCCATTATTGCTCACCCATTGCTTCCTTGTTTAATCCGCACACAAGCAGAAATGTAACAAGTACAAGAGTCTATAGCCACACTGGCGGCTTTGTGAGGCTGAATTTATGGCCAGCTAAATGCTAATGCCAGCATGCTAACATGCTCACAATGACTTTGCTAACACCCTGATGTTTAGAAGGTATAAGGTTTGACTGACAGACTGACTGACTGATAATCCCTTCCCTAGAACCATGTGTGCTTTTTCGGGGGACTCGCATGCTTTGACTATTTCTCGGTGATTGACAACGGCGACTTTCCGGAGTTTTGTCGTCACGGTGAGGTTACCAGGCAACCACCAGAGACGCTACATAGAATTGCTGAGCGGATAGATAAACTGTTGTTCATGGTATCAATCCTCTCATTTAACTCTCTGCAAGAAAGCAAATAAGCACATTTCCCAAAATGTCAAGCTATTCCTTAAGTGAAGCGGAGTTCTTCACTGTGACCAGGTGTTCATTCTCAGCTTTTGTGCATTGATTTTGAGACAGATTTACTGACACTTACTACTTCTGAAAATGCTTTATAAAGAGATCAATTTGCTGTTTGCACAGTTATGAAATCCCTCTGTGAAATTTGTGCTGCTGTCCTTGCTTGCTCTCTCATCACAACCAGACTCTGCTCGGGATCTTTCCATCCTTTGTTAAAAAGCCTAACAACCACCGCTGGTCAGCGACCAAATTATGCCATTTTGTATGCCCCAACTAACACTGTATTGCGAGAGGGGTATAACTGAGCCATTCATTTATAATTATTTATTTATAAGTCTGTTTGATCAGTGTTTGACAAAAGAAAATAATTTGCCTGAAATCTTCTTGAAGATGAAACTCATGCCTCGAGTGCTGTTAAATACTCCCCTGACCTGACCTTCTCTCAGTACAAATTAACTTTATATCCCCATCATGTGCAGGATCTGCTCATTTTCACTCCAACCAAATGCCACATCAGACCATTTCACTGATTAGTAGACCGTCTCCGCTGCTTGTTAAAATGCTGATCACCTGCTGTAGTGTTTGGCTGGACTGTGAACCTGCCCTGTGGAGTTTGACCTTCATGGCACATGAACTGATTTAAATGGTACAACCTCTGCATCTCAACACGGCCTTCCACACGGACCACAGAGTGCACAGCCAGAGGAGGCGGCAATAGGCCTGAGGCTGGAGAAATGGGCCAGTGTGACTGGAAAGCGAAATAAAGTTGGGTCAAAGTGAATGTCTGATGATGCATGTGGCATCTCATTATAATAGGAGCTCCTAGGTTACCTAAAGTAGAAGAATGCAATAGTGCAGAGCTGCGCCAGTGTGTGCCGTTTTGTTTAACAAATCCACCTGAACCACTAATTAAACTAATATTTAGTCTTCAGGAGTTATTATTCTGAAGAAACATACAGTTAAAGCTTTGCCAATGGGGTTGGAGAAAACTATTTGTCTGGAAACTAAACAAATATAAATTGTTTGTTTCCTCTGCAGATGGCTGCACTAGATTCGAGATTTTTGAGCCACCAAATGTTTGGAATAATCTGTGTTAAGAATAGAGCTGCAAGAAACAATTCTTTTTATTTTCAATATGTAAAAATGACTTTTCCTAGAGCCTGAAATGTCATCTTGCCTAATTTGTCCAGTCAACAGTGCAAAACCCAAGATATTCATTTTAAAATGACATAAAAGAGAGAAAGGTGTAGCAAAATTCTTCAGAAGCTGGATCCAGAGAGTGTTTGGTGTTCTTGCTTCATAAATGACTTAAACAATTAATCTTCTATCATAATTGACTATCAATCAATCGACCAGCTGCTTCAGCATTAGTTAAAAAATAAGGACATTTCTTGCAGTGCATCCACTTTGCAAATGGAAGACGAGATGAAAAGGTCACTTATTGATCATCTGTGAGCAGACAGTCCTTAAAGGGGCAGCTTGTTGGTCTACAGCAGAGAAACATATCGGGCAAGCTCTACATTTTTATCTGTGTGACTCCTTGGGATTCAGCTCCACTCTGTGGGCTCTGCCATACTGTACGTATATCTGGATTAATATCAAAACCCAGAGGGAGGAAGGTCTTACTGAAGGAGATAAGTGTTGCTCCCTCATGAAGACTGACTTACTTATGTGCTACCTAGAAAAGAGCTCTGGAGACTTTGAACATATTCTTCCTTTTGCTGTATTTCTAAGTGACAGTTAACGAATCATTGGATGCAGCTAATCGCATACTATACATCTTCGTCAACAGGTATTGGCTAACCAACAATGTCCACATCAAGCGTCCGACCACTGGGCTCCTCATGTACACGATGGCCACTCGCTTCTGTGAAGAGATCCATCTTTACGGCTTCTGGCCCTTCCCACTCGACCCGCAGGGCAGATCAGTCAAATACCACTACTACGATACTCTAAAGTACGAGTACACATCCAGCTCCAGTCCTCACACCATGCCTTTGGAGTTCAGGACCCTGAGCGCATTGCACAGACAGGGGGCGCTCCGGCTCCACACTGGGACCTGTGATGCACAGAGGAGACCACAGAAGGAGCTTCAGAGAAAATAGCTTAAAGGAGGATCTCGATGGAAACCACTTTCTTCACTGAGCAGACTCTGTACAAACGGTTTTCTTGTTTACACACTTTTATGAAACTTGAATTAACTTATTTTCAGTAATTGGAATGAACCTTTTGTATTTCAAGCTATTTAGTGACGTGTTTCACTGGTTAATGAGATTTCTATGGCAACCTTTAAAATAATGAGACCCTTTTCTGCTGGTGTGACCAAACTGTTAATAGAGATCCTGTCATGTTCATCTAACATTCAGAACATATTTTTATGTTTTGTGTTGAAATTGGTCATGATACACCATCAAGTAATATCCCCAGTTTATGATATGATAGAGCTCCATTTAAGGCTGTAGTTGTGAGTCACTTTTTGGGCCACAAGATGGAAGCACTTAAAAATCAGGGAGAATGATAATAAAAGAAGAAATGTTGGTCAGCTCTTCAAACATTGGTGTTTTTTAATTTGATGTTCAACTTGTGATAACAAATTTTCCTCTGATAATGAACTTTTTATGCTTTTGTAGCTTCTTATAAAGTGCGTAAATGGTGTTTACCAAAAGTCCAGTCAACCAGAGCTGCCATGTGATAAGGTTAGGTTAACCAAAAGGAAAAATGGAAGCACGTTGAATTGTATTCACCTTCGTTGAGGACAAAGAGGGAGTGTACCAGCTGGAATGTTTACATAGACTTAGCCGGCAGTAAACTCACTTTGTTAACTTTTCTCAAAGAACACCAGCCCTGTTTCTGCACTGGAAATGTTAGTAGTGAGGGCAGACTGTAGTTGTGTTGTGGTAGTAAGAAAAGCTTAGATTTCTTTACATGAATGTATTGATGATGTTCTTACAAGTGCTGTAAGAAAGGATGCCCATTTTGTGCTTTAAATAAATTACAGTTAGCAGCAGTTTCAGTGTAATAACACTGAGAGGACGATTGGCTCGTAACTTGTTTGCCTTCATTCATTTTAAATGATGTATGAAATATACTTGTATAGTGTGTTAGGGTTAGTATGTTAACCAATATAGGTTGATATAGATATGTGGGGAATCGTCATTGAATTTGAGAGTATTTTGTGCCTATAATCACTCATTTTGACCATTTTAAAATTGAACCATTCACATACCCAGAAATAACTGTTCAGGGTTTATCTAAATCATTCTTGACAGGATGGGAAAGATGTATCAATAGTATCACCCACTTCTGAAACACTGTATGCAGATATGAATAAACACTAAAATAACTTCACATTAAAAATATACTTTACTGGAGACTTAAGTAATTGTGATCAGGAAAGAATTCAATTATGTTTATTTTTTAGGCCAATAGCAGCCTGGTTGGTCAAACCAATATATCAGTTTAATGCTAGTTTGGATTATATTGTTGAACTTTAAAGCTTCACCTCAGTAAAAGTCTTAAAGTTTAGTTGAGTTTTTTAGGAGTTGTCTTGATACAGGACTTTTTGCCTAACACTTTGGGGATTTTTCTGCAACAAAATGCTTTCCAAGAGCTCTGCTGCTAAACAAGTGGTCGCTCATGTGCTTCCAGCCATGTGATATGTGCATAATAGTGTTGTTATGCCAGGATGCGCCTGTTGACTCGCATTTTGGCCCACACCCCTACTTTAATTAAGAATAGATATGAAAGTTGTACTAGAGAGTGAGCGGTCTGAAGCAATGAATGGTTTATTTGTCTGAGCCCGGCAAAAATAGAAACATTCTGCAACCAACACAATTAAGTTAATTAACCCAGAATTTGCCACTGTTGAAAAAACTTTATACTGACGTACTGTAGTTTCTGCTGAAAACCTGAGGGGGTTGTGCTGTATAGTTTCATCTTACCTCTTTTCATGTATACCGTATGTAAACATCTACTTAATGTCCAAATTTCAGCAAACATGTTAGCTTTTGCATGTTTGGTCTTGACTTGATACATACAACTTTGGTATTTATATTTTTGTTGTTGTTGTTGAAAATATTCAATATGACTCAAGGATACTTAAATTGTGCAGTTATGACAAAGTGAATGTACTTTTCTGTGGCAGAAAACAAAAGATCAGAATGGGAAAAATAACACTTCAAGACTCTCCCTTAAAACAATGTAACACTTCAAAGGAAGTAGTTTTATTTCAGTAGTGTTTCAAAGATATGGAAACTATGGAAACAACTGTGGTTACACAAAACTATCTGTGTCAAAAACCAAACAGGGACTTGTTTTTTAATAAACTTCCAACTTCCAACTCACTTTTTTGTTTTAAATGTGGGATTGGGGAAATTAGCTACAGTCTTCAAATAGCTACCACAATGACTTTGATTTATTTTACAACAGGAACTGTCTGTAGCAGATGATTGCGTTCTATTAAAAGTCCAGAATTAGCATCTTTAAATGAGCAGGGTTTTAGACAAAATAAAAGATGTTGCCAAGATGGAAGAGGATACCTGTACAAGGGTGACATACTTCATACTTCATACTTGATCTGCAGTTTTCTGCACATACAGTGAAAGACTAAAATGAAACATGACTCAGTACTGAAATGAACAGTGGTCATATAGTCTGATGGAAAACAGAGGAAATAGCCAGCAGTCTGCAAAAGCACATGCCACAAATATGGTTAAAAGTTTGATTCACATATGACTGAAAAACATTCACATACACTCCATATGGCTTGCGTATCTAACAGTGAATATATTAGTCTTCTATGAATGACCATAACTGTGTTTAGAACAAAGGAAACTACACAATGTTCTTTCTCCTGGAAAGAAAATTGTGTTCAAGTTGAGCATTGCCATTGTCATTCAGAAACAGCTGCAGCCATAGGCCATTGTGCACAAATCAAATAACAGTTTAGATTAAAACAGAAGATCACCTCAGCCACTCACATTTGCTGCAGAAACCGAATAGGTGTACTCTGTAATGTTGTTAGTTTACTGTAATTACATTCAGAGCGCAGACACACATGGGTAAGGTTTGTGAACGCCTCTGCAATTTCTTTTGTGTACTTTATGTCAGACTTTCAGTTGATAATATTGTATTTAGTATTTGATTTAAAGATATAACAAATTTGACAAACCAGTTATGATTTTCATTGTCTTTATTAGTAATTTAATACTTATCTAATGGGCCAAATCGTTTGAGGTAAAACCTCCATTTTAAACCCACATGTCAACACATTTCCACCAAGATAGGGACACTTTTATTTTTTGTTTTTACCAGAATCTGTACGGCACAGAGAAACAACTCTTCAGGGAGAAAACATCAGTCCTTTTCAAGTCAGATATCACAAGAGTCAGTGAGCCATTAATGGAAATTGATGTGGGAGACTTTCCATAATACTTTACTAGCTGCTCACCTACTATCTCAAACAAGAGATACCCGATTTTGTGGATTATTTTTAATAGAGTAACTAGACATTACAGTATATGGCAACATACTATTGTTTTGATTTAGAAAATAAGACACTGGGTGCATGTCCAACATGTTAAATACTGAAACTATCACTGCCAACCTGTTGTTGATATTGTTCAGTGGTTACTTGATACAATGACATTGTGAATTAATTAACACACCCGATCACAACAGATTACAGCATTCATAGCAAATAGATGTATTCCATAAACACCGTACAAATATATCCTGACTATATTATTTGAGATTTGAACCAAATTTGAACCTCGAAAATGTAGAACTTCAGCTGAGATAGCAGCAAAACAGGAACGTCTACAACAACACACGGTAAAAAAATATACACTTACTCCATAGATAAGGACAGACTGCCTTCGACAGTATATATGCACAATAAAGTGGTTAGTAGATAGAAATATATTTGGTATGAAAGTTTAATTAAAAATATCAATAGATTCTTCAGTGTGCAATTATTTTTTTTTACATCTAAATAAAGTAATTCTGCACAATATTTGTTGTATGTTAACATTGTATGCATTAACTGACTGACTGTCTTTAGTTTTAATATGAGAAGATCATAGCTTTAAAGCCGGCATTGGTTCCTCCTATGAACCCATATGAAAATAATAATAATTTCCATGTAATTAGATGTTTTGAAGACAACTGAACATGTAGTCTTTAACAGCCTGATTACTGAATGACTTTTAAGAAGAAGTCACAATATAAAGCATGCTGATCTTCAACATCAGAAACAATTGTGCAAGTTTTTTGTGCCACATGATAGAAGCATAAGCTAAGCAGCAAACTGATATCCATACGGCTCCAGTCCTTTAAACCCAGGTAAAAGCCATGCACAAGCAGCATTAGAAGTTGGTGATCTGATAAGACTTGAACAGCATAAAGATATAAGAAATCACTTGAGATGTCCTGGGCAGAACAGGAGATATCGAATATTGATGTCCATGCTGGGATTCACCTGCAAAAAAACATGAAAACTCACAGTGACTTGACTGAATTATAGCTAATGTTACGGTCCATTTGGTTATGAGGAAATATGTTCGCCTGCAGAGTCCTGTCTGACTTGGAAGTCAAGAATATCATGTAAACAGGACGCCATACCTTCCTTTGAGGAAGAGGTTGTGAGTTAAAGAACAATTGAAAGGACGGAAGGGTGAAACCCAATGTCAACATCAGATTAACTAAAACAGTGTTTCTTTAAAATAGTGTTTCTTCAAGAGGAGCAAGCAACAAATACACATACTACTAGTATACATATACATATATGCATTCTTTGATATTCCTGTCTGTGTGTTTTATACTGTATCGCATTACTTAAAGTGTGCTTAATATTAATATTATTAGAGGTCTACTAAAAGCAGTGAGACACTCCGACATCTGCTTTAGTAGCACAAGCTGACTAACTGTGGTGCCACCTAGCAACATTTAATAGTCAAAACAGAGTTACGAGATGCTTTCCATAGGTAAATCAAGAGTAAAACATTTTATGACTACAATGGTAACAAGTGAGATAAGAAGAGGCATTAAGCAAAAGTAAGACATGCAAAAACAGGCAAATTCAAAAGTAGAAAGATACTGTAAAGGGTTATGTTTTTTTGAAATATACACTAATCTTTCAAGTTTAATATTTTAAACCCTTTATATATATATATTTATTGAGGGACATATGATACATTTCTGTAAAAATAAAAGGCCAGAGTGTGAGTTACGGACTAGTTTATATACCACTTTATATACACTGTATAGTATCTCCCCTGTATCTATAGAGGGAATTATAGATTTCCGTTAAATGGGTAGAACATTCTCAATGGGATTAGGCCTGCAATGGTTCTTATTTGGGCAGTATAAACAGAAGAAAACAAATTATTTTCAATTTAAAAAAAAAAAAAGAACAAACCTGTATTTGACATCAAAGAGGGTTGAGTCATCCTCATCATCGTTCTCCTCATTAAGAGGGGCCATCTCCACACGCTCCGCTGGTGTCGTTATAATGTCATATTTTCGGGTTTTCCTGATTCGTCTCCCAGATCTGTGGGAAAACGAGACGAGCACAAGACATTAAACCTCAACATTTAGGCTGACTGACTAAACCACATCAGCTGTAAACCTATTTTAGTTTTTTCCACATGGTGAGAATTAAAGTGGTAAAATGTTGAGTTCTAAGGACCATGCTCAATGCTTTCCTCAGATTAAATAGTGCTGAAATTATTATTCCATTGACATTAATTAAATTGTGATAATTCATTTATCAACCAAAATGCCAAATATTCTGTATAGTTACACCTTTTCAAATGTAAAGATTTGCTGGGTTTTTTTCAGTTTTACATCTTTGCAAAGCATTTTGAAGACAGCACACTCTGTCTGGGCTCTGGTAACTTCTGATGGCCATTTTTAAGTTTTTCTAATATTTTACAGACTAAAAGAGCCATTGATTTATCGAGAAAAACATCAACAGATTAAACAGTGATGAAAATGACTATCAATTGCAGCCCTAATATGAAATATGATTATAGTAAACCTAATATAAAGTCAGTAAATGTGATAAATGCAAAGATGATTTTAAGGATCAGAACTGTAAAAAAAATACAGGTCACAGACACATAAGGACACAAAAAGCCTAGGCTATATATATATATATATATATATATATATATATATATATATATATATATATATATATATATATATATAAACCATCAGGTTGCTTCAAGTAGCATACTCATAGTCTACACTAGAATTCCCTGTAGGAACATTAGCCTATTAATAGGCCCAGACCTGAAACAACCACAAATGCTCCTAATCGATTAATTTACCAGGAGCACTAAATCGCGACATGTATACTGTTATCTACACGGCTGCTTATTGGCCTTACGTCTATAGGCTATATAACCGTCTAAGAAGCATTAACCTGCTTACCTGACCACTTTGATGACTAGACATGTGATGAGAGCAGCTGTTAACACGCAGATGAAAATAACAATATTTTTCAGAGTTGGAAGATACGTTATTATAGATGAAATCCGGGATCCCACGGCGGCATCTGTGACATTATGTGTCAGTTCATCTTCGCTGACGATGGATGATGATGATGATGATGTTGAATTTAACTGCGTCGCGGGTGAAGAATGAGTTTGTAGTTCGCCACTGACAAGCCAAAGAGCCGCGATAATAAAAGTTAAAACCAGATTGTATGCCACCATGGTGCTGAAATTATAAAAACAAAAAAATACAAGCTGGATGTTCTTTCAGTAGCTTCTCCAAACTAGATGAAATGCGACAGCAGCTGCCACATTATAGAGCATCGGCTTATCACTGTTAGTTTTGGCTATTTACACAATAATGCGAAACGCAAATATCCATCTTCCTCCTCGTGCAAGCGTCTCCAAATGGTGGACTTCTAGGTGGTAACTTGTTTGCCTCCAAAACGTGTTTCCCTTGAGGTGAGTTATAGCAATTCCTTCCTTATTGCATTTGGACTGTATGGAGATGGGGATTATCCGCCTCCGGAAGAGCTCCGCAGGCTGGCCTACTGTTCCCGGTGCTGAAGAGGAGCATTATGTGGGCTTGTGCTGCATTCAAGGCAGCTTCGTACTTTTAAATACCGACCTGCTGTCAACAACAAGACATATGTTGGCAACTTCAGTCGACTATTTCTTTTAGTGGCTTATGTTTGATTACTCGTTCAAAGAAAAGTATCATAATAGCCTAATAACAATATTAATACTAATAATATTACCAATACATTTAGATATCAAGTAGGCTAGTAGTACATAAGTATTATGTACTACTAGCCTACTATTTTGATGCTAAGTATTAGCATCAAAATATACTTGAAGTATCAAAAGTAAAATAACTCGTTATGCAGAATGATATATAGGCTATTATATTAGTGGATTATAATTGGTAAAGCATAAGCATATAGGCCTACTGCCAGTAGCTTAATCTATAGTAATATATCATAATTTATTCGTTGATTTATATTTTGTATTAATAATCTCAATCTGCAAATTCACTATATGGTTTGCATTCAGTGGCAGGGGAGAGAGGTGTGGGGATGGCTCATGAGAGCAGTGCCAGGTGAGTTGATTGACACCAGTTGGTGCTCATAGTCTAATCATAGTCTCCCTTTAAATGCAGTTTAAGTGTGCTGGTACCTCAGATGACTGCCACACACCAGAGACCAACTGCCACGATGACTTCGACTTTTTGTTGTCTAGTGAATTAAGTTTTGGAAACATACTACGTGCACCAGAAAGATGGGCAACCAGAGACGCACAGTCACTCAAAGCTGTATGTGTTAAAAGTGTGTGTGAACAGTTGTCCAGATAAAGGATAACCTTTAATGACACCTAAATTGTCAAAAAATAGTCAAATGTATAACAGTTAAAAAAGAAAGAACACATCCTGTCTGTGTTTGTGTGAAATAGTAGCATGTAAACCCCACATTACGAGAAACTACACAGAGGACCTTGCTGTCATCATGGCTCTGTTTAGAGTGATTCTTATATTTGGATCTCTTGCCTATCACTGCATTGTTCCTTTTGCTGAAGAGACACCAGCCAACAGTTTTGCAGGTTATTGGATGCCTATGACAAAACATTAATATAGTGCTAATTATTTATTTTACATACTTTCTAAATATATAACATTTACTTTTTTTGACACAGTGAGCCTTGCAAGATTTGATCCTAAAGACTTGGGAGTCGCAGGTCAGTCATCTCTTACCACATCGCTGCACATTTGGGGTTGACTGGTAAGCCACAAATTTACGACAGCATCTGAACGCAGCATTTCTCCGTTCACGTGGGCCAAACAATTTTCCAAGGACGGCAGACTCCCGGGTCACAAGACAAGTGATAAGCAGTCAATTGATCAGTCACTGTGATAATCATTCAGCAAATCTATAGGCATAATGCAAACACAAATTCAATCTTTGTCTTTGCCACATTCACTCAGACAAACAAAGACACAATTAGGCCTATGCTTCATCTCCATTTATATTAGACTAGACATGGATTTACAATCTGCATAGTCCTATTTAAAAGGTAGGGCAACACTTAATTTACTACTACACAGAATCCCTCTGATGGCTAGTAAGTAGGGGACATAAGCCATCCTGTTTAGTTTTGTCTGTTTTGACATCTTGTCGTTTTCTGTACACCAACTACTGTTTGAGAGCTATTTGATCAAAGCCCACCAGATGGCAGCACAAAATAACTACGGCAGCTTGCATTTTCTTTCAATACCCAGGTCATATTCAGCACTGGCTGGTTTGAGTAGGCCGATCTGGAGCAGGAGAGGAAGTGAGGAATACTGTCCACAAACATGCACACAAAACCATAAAGTGCCTGTGCATTAGCTATATCTTCATTTTGCATAGAGTTGTATTACTTATTGAGGAGATCCTTTCCTTTTCCCCACAAGGGAAGATACAAATCCTAAGCTAAAGGGGGTTGTCACATTCTGAGAGGACGGCCTGAACTTTGCACAGAGAAGCAGCCATTATGTGACCAGAGTGATCAGGTTACAGTGTTTGTAGAGGAGGGTCTGGCAAAGCGAGACTACATTGTTTGAAACTTGGCTTATACCACAGTTTAGTTTTTTCATGCTTCATTTTCAGTTTAGCTGCTATTAAGCACATACTTGAAAAAAAATAAGTTTAGTCTACAATACAGTCATGAACTTTAGTCACGTCGATTTTCAAACTTGTACTAAACTACTCTTGTCCCTTGAAACTCCCTCGACATTTACCATTAATCTCTTCTGTTTGTTAAATATGACCACACCAGTACCTATACAAAATCATTTGTCTTGCTAATTGACAAGCAAACAATGGAACACATCCTATTGTTCTTATGTCAACTGTTACAGGTTATTTGCAATGTAACATGACGTTTGGTGTATATTCTTTTACCTGAAATACAACACTCATAAATGCAATATTCCTGCCTGTTGTTGGTGCTTTAAGTCTGTTAGGGCACAGCTTCTGCAACAGTGTTGAATACCTTTCTTTTTACAAAACAAATTGCTGCATTGCCACCTTCCCATTCTGACAAAGAAATGTTTCATGTTAAATGCTGATCTTTGCTGCCGGTTAGTGTGAGTCCAGAGTGTGCCTATGTGTCATTGTAAGTGGTATCATACAATGGTAAATATACAGTTAAGGGGCTATATAATAACAGCTTTCCCTGCTGACTACAAACTGAAGTCTCTACTAGCCTATATAAAATGGCAACCTGTATGTTACATTAATGACACATTTGTTTACAGTGACTACAGTAAAGTCCTAAAATAACATTGTATCAAATACAGCAGGAAAAAAACCTGAACTATCCAGATCAGTTGATGAATGAACTAACCAGGCTTATTTATTTAGCTTACTTTTTTTCTTTTATTCCCACCTTTTACCTATCTCCACAGCAAATGCGAGACTACACCAGTAGTAACAACATGCCTTAAGTGAAACCAAATTGGTTTAAGAGAGGGTTATTATTCAATAAGCTTTGTGTTGCAACAACAGGGCCAAGTACTGCTAAAAAAGCACAAGTTTAGAACATTCAGGTGACTTACAAATATAAAGATAAAAGACATAGGTCATTTTGGGATCTCAATAGATTTGGTTGGTAAGCAGTTCCCTGTTGAAACCAATCTAACCAGTCAGTCAAGGCTGTGTTCACTTGTAATATCCGGATTTGTAATGCACTTGCAGGGCACTACTGTTGCTAGGCTGAGGATCTTTTTAAAGAAATCTTCCACTGCAGAGAGCATGCGCTGTAGTGTCAAACATCTCATTGGTCAGTGATGGGGGTGGAGTGCATACCACAGACTCCATAGACTGTCCAAGAAAGGCTGCACTGACTGAACAGCCAAAGTTTGCTAAATTTGGTTGTCCCCATTAAACTTTGTTCAAACTTTTTACAGTTAAAATAAATATGTTCAATCTAATTGATTTTGTTACAGGCAGGGCAGGCATTCATGTTCAGTCATTAGTATCCTTATTCAGAGAAGCCTTGATAAAGCAGCTTTCCAGTCTGACTTTCAGAATAATTGTTGGAATATACAAAGATTAAAAACAAAAAAATCCATCCTGTGCATGGCATATCTTACTCCAAAAATGGAGTAGTGCATGGCCTCAATCACACCCTCATTACTGTGAAATGGTGATAATCAGACTATCACTATCAGGAACTGAGCCTGATGTCTGAACTATGTTGTAGGCTTAAGCATGTTATTGATCATTTATTGACAGCTCAATAGCATAAAACATACTATTTTCTCCAAGGTTTAAAGAAGGCTTGTGTTTCTGAAGCAAGACAGAGGTTACTACCATAGACTGTATAAAACAGGTTACTACATATCAAATATATGTGTTTTGAGGTAATTGTTCCTATATTGCTGATGAGAGGAAAGTCTGAAAACAGGCACACTGAACAAGTGCCAAGAGCAAAATGTGTTTTTCTACCCCTTAGCAAACATGTTCACATATTTTCATATTTACAGTACTATCATTTAGTATGACATAAATGTATCACTGTTAAAAAAAAATTAGATGTTTTTCTTTAATCATAACAGTAGGTCACACAAAATAGTTGTTTACAATAAATGTTGACGTAAATTAACGTCCAATTTAATACAAAGTGTAGCCATTCCTTCATAACTAAAAACAACGTTCAAATAGTTTTGTTACGCCACCTTTGGTGTTTAAGAAAACGTTTCAAATGTATTGCTATAGGTTTGTGCTAAGGCAGGAAGAGTTTCGGCGGGTTAGAGCTAGCTAGATGGGGCTGGAGCGGAGAGGAAGTGGAGTTTGGCTTACGTTGAGAGGAAAGTGGGCAGAGCCGCTGAAGGATATCAGCTCAGGCGGAGGCAGAGGGAACACACACAACAGAGAAGCAAGGCGTCGACAACGGAGAAGAGGAAGGGCGGAACGATGCGGCCGAAAGACCCACCAAAACGACGAAAATCGCCCAAAAATACGACACAGAAAGGGGTAGATGACGGCGGATAGACACGGGCTGGGAAATGGGTAAGAACCTACGAGTAATCTTATATTTGTAGCTGAAAAATACGAATCGGGTGTATGGCAATATGGTGGATACAACGACAGTAAGACGCAGTGTTGTAAAAATGGCTATGATGTGGTGTCAGCGAAGAATATTGAAAACGATGTAGAAAGTGTAAAATGCCTTTTAATTGGGTTTTAGTTGATGGAATTTGCATGTTTGGTAGCTCTGCTTCGTGTTAACTAAGTTAATATTTAGACAAGCACATTTGTCCTCGACTTGTTTGGAGTTATTTCATCCTACGCATTTAAAATGTGCTTTGTCCTTGAAAGGGCAAATGCCCTTGTATGAATTTACTCGACAAAAACATCAAGTATAAGCAGATATTTCGTCTTTTAAATGTTGTATTGAGAATGATTGGCATCAACACAACAAGCTGGAGCATTTTTTGTTTCTTTTCAGTATATTAGTTTTTTGAGGTTTTTCATCGAATTGTAAATCAAAAGAATATTTAAAAATCGATAATTTTTCACATTATCTTAGCACATAGTGTACAGATGTAGTTACTAACAATATTTAAGTGTTAGATGCTTAATACTAATTAATTAAAAATAGTTTAAATAAATTGTAACAATTGTCTAGATGCTCAAAATATGAATATTGACTGCAATTCTTTCATTGTAGACACTACACATAAACTATACTTTATTTTCTTTGCCAAAAAATAGGTAATAAAAGCTTTGACTTCGAAATACAAAATAGGGTGTTGGCTTTTAACCCTTTCAGCCACTGAATGGAGAATTAACTTAAATATGTACATTAATTTAGTTTTCCATTTACATTACACCTGCAAGACCTGTGAAGACATGTTTTGTTAGAAAGCCTCACTATTAGTAATTGAATTTTGAGAAAACTCCAAATACTGTATTAAAATTAAAGAAATAAATTCATCTTAATATCACATTATTATGGACAAGGTTGTGGATGTATCCACACATGAAGGCAAGTACTACACATAATAAAACAGATTACAATATTTTATAATAGTTATATCTTAAGCTATATTGTTAAATCCAAAAAATTAGTACCACCCTGCACATAAAAAATTGTCTTCCCAAAGCTATTCTGAATAGGATGTTACTGTTGAAGACTCATTTAGTTTCATGTTGAGCCACCAAGACACAAAGATGAAACATTTTCCCGACTAAATACGCTACCACTTATTGACGATTTTCTTAATGTTAATGAGCTGTGAAACATTCTCAAATAATCTTAAAACAAAAAGCCTATTCATTTCCAGTTTGTATGCCAACGTAAATTGCAATTTTGTTAATTGTGACCACAAAAATGATCATATTCTTGTTTTGTATTTTGCAGGAATTCCCTTGATGTTTTACAAATTGCGTCAAAGAAGAAACAAGATCATCTGACCCAAGCTAAATGGTATGTTTTAACCAGTCAAGGCTTTAAGTGTTTGCAGATGAACTAGCTTCATTGTCTTTACTGCTACATACATGTAGCCAGTAGGGTGTGCTGTTGTCACATTTTCTTTCTGAACCTTTATTTTTCTATTTTAAAGGGTTGACCTTTAGCCACCATGGAGTCGCAAATTGAAGGTTTCGGAGATTGCACTGCATCAGAGATTTGTAAGTATCACTTTTTAAAGTAGATTACATGTGTGCAGAAAATTCCTTGCATAGTATTTCTGCATTGAACAGTTTTTTTTTTTTTTACTGACCAAATAAACGGCAGAGTGAACAGTGTATTCTTTCACTTCTGTGTGTATGTCATTATTAGGAAATACCGCTTGAAGTTATGTCTAATGTAGTTTCCATGCATTATAGCGGTTAATTTTGACTGAAAGTGGCCTAATGACAGTCGTGTTTGAAGGTAGGACAGTTCTGCCCCCTAGTGTATAATGTGGCAAGGATGTACATATCAATTAAAAATGCGAACATGATCAAACACCTGACTCTAGGAGAGACATTTCATGTTTGTTTTTTTAAATAACTATGTAAATTCAGCTCATACATTGAAGAGTACTTTAACTCTAAATGGTTTTGACATATTAAAATAGAGTTTGACAGTTAAGCATACTGCTAAAATGTAATTAAAATCATAGGATGTGCCCAGAAGTTCGATGTTAGCCTCTTTCGCAAGCTTTTATGAATATTCAAAGTGTTGAAATAGTTTTTAGAGTTAACAAATAAATATTTAAAGAATTATTCCTTTATGTATTGGATTTTAATAAACGTTATTATAAAAGAAATATTTTTTATATATTAATATTTAAAAATAACATTCGGGTTTGTAATATGTTCATGACTGTCTTCCGACTAGCTCACTAACCCCTTGAAGCATTTAAAATCGTTATTAATTTTTGTCTAAACATGTCCCATGTAATAAAAAAACTTGACAACCGACAATCATCACATTGCACTCGATCATATTTAAAACAGACATTTTAAAACACTTGTGGCTCTAATATTAATCGTCATTAATCAACATTACCCGTCATTAAATGAATAGGATTGACTTCGATATTGACGTCTAAAATGTGTGCTTCGTTAATAGAAAACGCCGCTAAATATAAAAACAAAGTACTTCCTAAACTACCTGTCAGCCAGGGGGCGATAGAGATGTGCTAGCATCACTTTTGGTGAGCTGTAATGTCGCTGTGCACGCACCCTGTAGTGGCTACCTGTGAAAAAATTTCTTGAATGACTACAAAACACTACAAACTGCAGTACAATAAATGCATGAAGGCCAAGAAGAATAGCCTTGCTACTGTTGCCTAACTGAATCCCGATCCTTGTCCAACATCAACTCAGCCCTCAATAACAGCATCGCTGTACAGTGGGTCACTATATCCATCCTGCTCCATAAGACAGACTGAAATAACAAATACAATTGCATTCCATTTGGTCAAAGATGTGGGTCCTTAACATTAATTAATCGTAATAAATAAAAGTGATCACAATAATCGTGATCACCATTTTGGCTATTATCGTGCAGGAAGGCAACAAGTGAATATGGTGGATTTGTGATCCCAAAAGATCCGATCACGCTTTAATTTCCGTAGTGCGAAGATACTGGCCATGCAGACTCCTAGTACAAATCAGCTTGGGAGAATAATGCTAACATCGCTCATACTGCCATATCTGTCAGTAGTTTGACAACCTGT
This sequence comes from Sander vitreus, assembly GCF_031162955.1. Taxonomy (NCBI): domain Eukaryota; kingdom Metazoa; phylum Chordata; class Actinopteri; order Perciformes; family Percidae; genus Sander; species Sander vitreus. Next base: position 14,023,540 of record NC_135862.1, on the reverse strand, counting down.
ACAACATCCCGAATTTGATTACATTTACAGTTTTGATAACGTGTTAGTTGCCAAACTGGTGGCATTTTGCAAGGGTAATTGTAAAAGAACTATTGGCTAATTTGGGTATACAGTTTCACTCTAGAATTGCAATTTAATTATGATCTGTAGAGGGCATCATACAGTTAATTTCATTAATAGCTATTTGCTCAACGTAAGTTTAATATTAGGTGCCATAAGGTACATTTGATCTGTGTTGTTCATCATTTCCTCATGCCAGTACTTTTGGTCTGTGACACCTGGAGAAAAAAAAAATCTTTGACAACCCCAAAATTTCAGCCTAATGCTGCCATTAGCAGCTGTGATGATATTTTTTGCCAAAAGAATGGCATTGCAGAAACTTTTGTATCTGAATATTAGGAAAAGGCACATTTTAAAACCGAAAAAAGTCTTAACTTGCAACATAAAACAACACTTTCTTGTGATCAGGGATGCATTGATAAGGAATCTCTGAAACAATAATCGTAATTTATTAAATATTTTCCATGGACATTGCTTAGCTAAATAATGACAGCAAGCCGCTCTGAGCCTAGAAAAGCAATTTTTTTTGGCTGTCCACACAAATGTTCTTATTTGTATTTTTTAGCTGTATAAACTGTCAGGAGTCCTTATGACAAAAAGCTTAAAGCTAGAAATCCCCCCCCTAAAGAACATCAAATCAAAGCCATACAGTTAGCAATATGAATTGCTTAATTTGAGACAGGACAAGAACTGTCAACAGACTCAGTGACATTTGGTTCACGTCTGCACATGCCTTAGTTGACAATGCAGGGTGCTTTACTGACTATGTACTACAGGCATAGCTTTTTCTGTTATAAAACAGTAGCTTGCCTGGAAATTAAATCCCAGCACAAACATTTTTCGTATAGAACATCAGCTATTACTCAATACTAGTTATTACAGTTAAGGTTGGAGAGAATTGTGAATTTTCTTCAAAGTCAAATGATTGTATGCTGGAAAATGCATATGCAATCTTTAGTCAATTGCAATTAATGTTTAAAATCAGAAGATCCAAATGCCAGGTCCACTTATTTACTATATCTGTGTGAATGTGATGCTGATAGGGGATACGAATATAATGTATCATTCATTGTTTGTCATCTTTTCTACAGTGGAGGAATGAGACCGGTGTGACGATTTTCGAATTTTGAAGAAAAAGAAGACAGCTCTGTAAGTTTTCCATGTTTGACATGAGTATTTATCCACAAGGCTTACTGAGCTTATTAATATAATGGATAGAAAATGTGACTTTCTAGGGATTAGGTTACCTATATCCTATTAAGATAGGTTGAGGATAACGCACTCCTATTTAAAAGCATTCCCTACATTTATCTGGAGTGTATTGCTGCCATTCACTTTTAGTTCTAAAGGCTAGCACAAGACCTAGGTGTTAGCAGGTAGAGTGCATAAACAAGGGATGTGTTTGTAAATGTAACTTTATCGTAATACATGTGTAACAATTTTCATGAGGTGGCTACTCTTATTGATTAATAGATAAGCTATTTTTACTGTGGCTTTATGTGGACATTGGCTGCGATGCTAACCCGTTTCTCCAAGAGTTTGTATATTCTCAGCTTTTGCTTAAATCTGTATTGGTGTATCGCCTAAAGTTGAAAACATGATAAAACATGGCCGATACAATGTCGCAACTTTTTTTACTGTCATATTTCAACATTTCTGACTCAGCTACTAGGGACATTCTTTTTAGATATGTGAAAATTGCGATTGTTGAAAGGGTTGCTTTAATAGTTATTGGATGCTCTTATGTTCTCCATCTGTTGGTTGATCGTGTATTGGCTTTGATGACTTGGGTAAACATTTTGTCAATTTAGGCAATGGATCTTAATTTGCATACCGCATTGTTTGCTCACATGCCAGTGTTTTGTTGATCGTAATTTGTTTGAACATCACTGCTAAGATCACACAAAACATGTTGTGAAACAGGCTAACTCTAGAATCATCATACCCTGGTGGTCAGTTGATAAATGTATTTGCAAATTATTGTAAAAACTCAGACTTCATTATGCCGATTACTTCAAATGTACCAAACAACATATCAATTCAGAGCCTAAGAACAATTTAATAGGTCTTACATCATCAGTAGAGCTTGTTGCACTTCATACTGTATAACTTAGTACCAAGAATTCTTATGTGTGAGATTCTGCCCAAATCTTTTTATGTGATGCAAAAAATGTTGTATGGAATTGTCTTATTGGAATTTGGCTGTAGTATTTCAACAGCTTTGATCCTTGAACAGTGATGTCGATGAATTATGAACACCCCCTCCCCCCCCAATCTGTAGTTAGCATTCTTTCGATATGACTTTTAATTACAATATGAGAATAGCAATTTTGTTTAAAAAATAGAAGTAACAACTGTGTACTTATATTTTAGAATAACACGCACTTCCGCAATGCTAGCTAACGCAACTGAAAGCTAGCCATCCATGTATGTTACTAAACTATCTTAATTTTAGTCTCGTTTAGCATGCCTTCCTTAACTGCTGGACAGTGAATCATTACTCATTTCAGTTACACTATGGGCTTACAACTTTTCCTTCTTTTTTTATCCTATCAAGACGCCATTCAACTGGATATTGCTGAAGTGGAGACAGCGTTGTTTAACGTGAAGATGGCAAAGTGGTTTGGCAGTTAGCCACATTTTGACAAGATGAAACTTTTTTTTCTGACTGTACTTTGACGATGGATTTTTGTTTTTTACGACAAAGTGGACGCTGGAACACTGTTGCTGGCTGTACAGCGGACTTGAAAAAGTACACTGTTTTTGGAAACAAAAATCAGCCTTTGTACATTTGATATTCGAATGTTGTTTTTTTTTTTTTTTAATAAAGTGTATCTCGTATTTTTCCTGGCTTTGTTTCTTTAGCTAATTACCAGAAAATTACAAGAGGATACTTGGCGTATTATTTTGATAATGTTGAAGTCCATTAGCTCGGCTGTTGGTTTTAAATATTTCAGCTAATCCGTACAACAAATTAATTTGGTTAGCACTGACTTTGTGTCGCTACACGTCAAGGTTTGACCACATAATTTATAAGCTAGCATAGTTTACGGTAAACTTCGTACTAGTTTGATGAATCTCCTGATGTAATGCTCTCTTTTTCGGGTGTTCTACAAAGAATATCATCACTGGATTGGTGAGATAAAGGAAAAGGGGTAATACATTAATAAATTAAAACTGTTGAATACACAAATTTTTCTAAGGTACATTGCAAGTAGTTAAGATTTTGGTCTTGACAAAAATGGTTTCCAAAGACTTTCTAAAATGGCTCCTGGTTGTCCTTCTTCCTGTCTGAACAGGAAGTGATGCAATTGGTGCATCAGAACAAATATATTTTTTATAAAGCCTCTCGGTATTCTTACCTTTTTTGAAGTGGGGAGTAAAGGTCTCAACTTCAAGTCTGGGGCTGCAAATAAATGTAAGTTTATATAAAAGAACATTTTAAACATAATAAAAGGGGTGGGACTTAAACATCACCTGAGTGTGGGGTAAATGGAAATAACGTCAATCAAAGGCAAAGCTTTCAGAGCTAGGAAGGAGCTCTAGATGGCGGCTGAGCCTTGGGAAGGGTGCCATGGGCTTTCGTCAGACCGTTTCTTTTGCCCGTTTTTCGACCGCGACCGCTTGATTTTGATTAAAATTGAAGTGCTGTGATCGTACGATAGATGTTTTGATAAGAATTTAGGCGTTTTGCGAGGTTTTTGGGCTGATTTTTCGAGTTGTACGAGCCGTCTGTGCTGAGGGAGTGCTTGTCGTTGTTTTCCATACTGGTCTCTGGCAGCCATGGCGCGCCTCCATTTTTAGTGTGCTGCTCGCCTCTGTCGCTCAGAGTCTGACAGCAGATGAAGACTTTAAAGGCCTAAAATGTTTTCGAAACGAGGCTCTTTTTTGTAATTTATTGTCACGCTATTATTTTTACAGTTTATTTTTTATTCGAGTCGGATAGAAGCCTGTGATAGATCGAACGTGAATCTAATAGTTCTTTTATAGGTTACCACATTTCTTCACATTGAATTGGTCTGTTTACATTGTGTAGTGCATAATTTACTCATTTTCTCATCCTTAAATCTTATTTTTCTAACCCTTCATGCGATGACGCAGTTGGAATTAATTGCATGCGGCTTGATCCGTGGACTATATTAAACGACGTACGTTGGATATTTAACGTATTGTAGCAGCACCTGTCATTTTTCTTAGCTATATTTTAAATCAGCGACGTAAATAATGATACTCATCCTTCGATTTAATGCCTTTTTTCTTAACTCGTGTCGCACCTCCTGGATTTTAACTGCCACCTGAGCAAAGGCAATCTTGTGGGACTTGTATGATAGTTCATGCTTCCTCTAACTTTTTGACAGTAAATACCAGGACAAAAGACCATCATATTACAGATTTTCAGGATACTATCATGATGAAGAATAAAACTAAAAAACAAGAGGATGAAGGATCGACTCAAAGCAACGCATCAAGGTATGATCCTTATACTTCTGTACCTTTTTCATATCTGGTGTTATTGTTTACCTTGTCAAGCATGGTTGATCACCTGTGTATACATTTGCGACGTGGTTTTGAAGAAGTGCACCACTGTCATGAATGACCTTGCTATTGTTTAATAGCCACACCCTGATTTTCCAACCATTTCTTTCACTCAAAACTGAGGTTTCAGGCCTGTGTTCAGACATCATTGCCCTCAAGATGTATGTGTTAAGACCACAACAAAACTCATTTGTCCTGTATTATGTTGCTAATTTGTCACAAATGTTTCATGTTGTATCGCTATAATGTAATGACCTTGTCTAACTAACGTTAGTTGGTACTGCATTGCACCATTTTATCAACGTTGTTGCTTGTTTTTATTATTTCAGAAACATTGTATTGCTTTGATGTTGCTTGGGGTCATTACTATATCCAGTCTTCTAGATTTCTTATAACATACTTTGTCATTAGTTCTTTGACCTTTAAATCAGGTTGCATGTGGCTTCAATATAAATGTTTATATCAGTCTGTAGGCTTTTATCTGGAGCTGTATTTAAAGTTTTGACCAAGTTATTAAGTTTTAGGAAATCAAAGTTTGCTTATTCAAGTCCTTCATCCCAGATATTTGAATGCCTTATAAATCATTTTGTTTGCTTTAGATGAATAGCTAAACTCAAAACTACTACTACTTCGTGTTTTATGACGCTATGTCGGTGTTCACATGCTTACATAACATAACCTTTTAACCTCCAACTCTTTGTTTTCAGGTGAATGTCGTTTTTACTTTTGTTTTGTGGGCTTTTTTTGCAATGGGCCAGTTTCAATTTTGCACGTTTTTCTTTACACACAATGATTGTTTATTATTAGAATTATTGAATGATTGCTTTCACTTGTCAAGCAAGATATTTTATCCATTGATGGCCTCTTTCCTACACATCCACTGTCATTTTTAAGTATCATAAGTTTAGAAGGCACTTTTGTATTATTAACCTAATGGATATTGATGGTGTTACTTGAAGCATCTGTCTTGAACATGTTTGATGCTTGTGAATGTTTTTTTTAAATCTGGCTTTATCTGTATTACTTGTCAGGTAGATTATATTTAAAGGCATACAGCCAGAAGGGTTGACACTTCAACATTATATTTCTTTTACCATATTGTCTGCTGTTCTTTTTTTTAGAAAGATGGTAAATACTTGCAAGTGTGTATCTATCATCCTCAGGTATCTGAATCTTCAAATATAAAAACAAGTGGAAACACTACTTTATTTTCATCAATAAAGATGTTTTTTAAAACTAATATCAGGTGCATTTGCATGGTGTCAGAACAATGCAGGAATTCAGAAACAGCACAAGTAACTAGCCATATTTTTTAAAAGATGTTTGTATTTAGTTCATAAATGCTATGGCCCAACGTAAGTTTTTAGTGTTAGAATTGCTGCCATGTTTTACAAAAAATAATGCAGCCTGATCACAATAGACTGTTGTGTTTTTAGATAAAGACACAGAAGTTTGGATACTAAATGCAGGTAATCACCCTCACAGCCTTTTACTGACTGTACACTGCAGCAGATTACATCACAATTGTAGTTTCTCTGTGTGATCTTGTGGCAGCCATTTTAGTATTTTCAGCTGTGTGTGAAATATGTCTTCTGCTACTGATGACAGGCTAACTTTTTCATACCGATAGTTGAGCACTGTGGGCATGCACAGCAGCAGAAAGAGCAGCAGAAAATCTGGTGACTTAATGTAAAATTATATCTTACTCAAGTACTATATAAATGCTTTCCTGAGTCACAAAATGGCCCTTGCTTTGTGTGCCCAGCTTGCTCACTTATCTATTAAAACTGAGCTCAGAACTACATGGAGGAGGAACAGGAAGAGTTCATAAATTGGAAAGCCTGCACACTGCTCTGTTATAGGCTAGACCTCCACCTAGCAACATGCCAGCCAATAATAATTCGAGATTATGTCCATGTCCCGCCCACTTTTGACCTTACTTAAAGCGGAAGGAGCCATGCACTTCCGAGTTCGGTCATTGAGGCTGCCCGACCTACTCATGTTGCAGGCTGTGAAATGTAATCCTATTTACATTAACACTAGTTAGATTGTAATCATTTAGTTCCAACAATTTACTTCATGTTCCTCTTCAGTGTTATTCCCATAGTTTTGTAAATGTCAGAATACAGATGTGGTCTAGGGCAAATATAAATCCTTTTGTTTTTTTCAAAACACCCACCCAATACATGAAATAACGATTTAAGCCTGTATACTAATTTTTAAGCATTTAAGACACAAACGCATGTCTGTCCAAAGCGATCCATGTAGGGCAATGCTTCTTACAGATTTATTCTCAGTGAGTGCAGCGCCCCCACGTGCCCAGACGCGGTACTGCATGTAGGGAAACCCAGACAGGAGCGGTCACCATCATATTAATGTATTGTCATCTCCAAATATCAGCTAAGGTCTATTGAAATAGTGCAACAACAAAAAAAGATACTTTTGTATCAGAATGTAACTTAGTTGCATTAGGATATACCCCTGTGATATGTAGCATATCTTGTTTTCAAAGGTCCCAAAACCATTTAATGCTCCTAGTTTGCAGTTTTTCTTTTCCTGAATAAATTACATGTGAAAGTGGTTATCAACTAGGGGGATTCTACCTCTAAAGGTGACCCAAGATAAATCTGAGTCATTTGTTAAGATTTTATTTTTTAAAGAAACTTCTTTTACATACAATTTGTCATTTTTCTTTTGAAACTGAACAACTTCATCTCTTCAGGCCTTTAAAATCCTTCAAATGAAACTATCTGGGAAGAACAAAAATCACAATTTTGCTAAATTGCTCACAACTCATTGCCAACTAAAGCCATAACCTGTGATGTGAGGTCACAGGTAGACATTGTTTCAATTTAAGGAGTCATAAGCTAAATGGTTAAATCAAATTTATTGAGAATATGAATTGGGCTAGTTAGTGTTCACTGTGTTCATACTTTTTTTTTTTTTTCCCCACTTGATTATTTTACTGCTATGCATATATGTCACAAGTAATTGCAGGTTAGCAGAGAGGAAAGATTCGTAACAAGTTTTAGTGATGAAAGCACGTCTTACAATTGTCGAAATGACTAAGAGGATTTGTGTGCCTAAGAGGGAATGAGTTATGAGTTATTATAAGACTGACCTAGGAACATGCTGCATGATGTAATTAGGTTTCTGTTTCCTCTCGGCTGACAGTCCCAATTTACTCATGCCATCAAGCTCTTGTAGTTTCTCCATGTCGTAGTGAGAGTGTGTGCACTTTGAGTTTTAATTTCAAGACATTTTTAAGTTTCCACAACTCTACTCACATTTTGTCATGTTGTGTTGTTGGGTGTACAGAATTATGTAAAACAGAGCTCAACATTTGCACTGACGAATCGAAAGAATGAACATGTTCTTGTTCCTGTAGCAATTCAGCCTCAGAGGAATCCAACAGATCTGCGTCAGAGTCGGGGAGTCAGTCAGAGAGCGAGCATGGCAGTGAGCAGAGGAGATCCCACAATTCTGAGTCAAACAGCTCCTCAGAGTCAGAGAGTCACTCAGAGTCGGAGAGTGGCTCTGCAGGGTCCAAATCACAGCAAACCACAGCCGAAGTGAAAGACAAACCAGTTAAAAAGAAGGAGCGTCTGGCTGATGTGAAGAAGGTAAACGTCACTGAACTCTAGAGAGGTCCTAAGTCTTCTGTGGCAACTTACTGTTTTAGAAGCAGATTAAGGTTCCTGTCCTCTAATAGTGGAGACTAAGTTAACTTTGTTTGTGTAATCGGGCTCTCAATGTGGTTATGAAGGTTTGACATGCAGGACAGTAGTTGCAGGCTAAGTTTTACTTTAGCCATATTGTCTTTGTATCTATGGTACACTAGTGTCCCAGTTCCATACTACATCCTAAGCAGGTTTTGAGTATGTATTGTTCACAATAAAAAGGTGACAAAAAGTATACTCAAAATAGTAAGTATGCATACTACAAAAAAATGCTTGACTTTTAAATGTGCTGTTGATGCACACTATTGTCCCATAATGCACTGCACAAAGGGAGATGAAGTACCACTCGGCTATTAGGTAGCAGGTGGTGGTAATAGCTACAGGGGGGGAAAAAAATACATTTTAATCAAAACGCATGCAGTTTTGATTGACCTTCATCAGCACACACGTTGCATATAATGAATAAGATAATGAAAACAATATTATTTGCAGCCTGATAGCATATACTTACAAAATAGAATGCAGAATGGAATTGGGACATATATTTGTATTGTGATAGAGAAAGTCAGCGGCTCTCTGATAGCAGTCGGTCTCTGTTTACAGATGTGGGACGAACATCCAGATGTGTATGGGGTCAGGAGGTCAAATCGCAGTAGACAGGAGCCGGCTCGTTTAAACATTGGAGCGGGGGTAAGCAGATGTGAACAAAAGCTTGAAGACAGACAATGAAACGATAGAAGATAAATTATACTAATAAGCATCATGACCTGCCTCTGCACAAATATTTCTATTGGCATCAACAAGCCATTCGTGCCACCTAGTGGACGTTTTACAGAAGTGCTGTTACTGAAGCTCTTATGGAAATGTGCATCTGCTGTGCTGACGGTATTTACAGGGTAGCAGTGACTCTGAGAGTGAAAGTCCCAAAAGAAAATCATCCCGAGCTAAGAAGAAAGAGTAAGTGTGATCATCTTTGGGGATTTGTTTTAATATTTTATTATTTCATTTATTTGATAGGACAGCACCATATTCTTTTAATTCTGCCATGTTGAGACACTCATACTGAACTCTTTTGTTAGCAAGCTTTTTCTTATTCAACACTCAATCCATACAGTAGTTTTGCACAATCCATATCCGTTTTTGTTGTCAGTCTGTGTTGGTATTGTGATCCTAATCATTTTAAGCTTGTTTGTAAATGGGTATCTGTTTGTTCCAAATGGGCTCAGTTAGTTTCAGTCAGCCAGGTGATGTTCTACATTTACATCGAATTTGATTGGTCAGATCAGCAGCTAGTCCCTGATCAAATTGTGTTTTGGTGAACACCCTAAGGCCAGTATTTTATGAAATTAAAATTTGGTTATAGCAGTGATTGGCCTTGAGGGTGAACTTGTGGCATTTCTTTGTTGTAAGAAATATCTGGAAAGATGATGACTCAAATGATGAAGAGGAGGAGGAGGAGGAGGAGGCTTCCAACAGTACAGACAGTGAGCAGGAAGAGAAAAAAGTTAGATCCAGACGACTTCCTGCTAGAAGGTAAGAGTGTAGCAAAGCCTGGCCATCAGACAGTTACCCACCCGTCATCTCCAAATCATTCCATAATGTGTGAGCAGTCTCTCTCTCTCTCTCCCCCCCCCCCCCTTTGCCCTTTACTTTGTGAAGTATACACCTGAATGCCTCAGCCTGATGTTCTGACATGTTGTCTAAAATACATCTAAAATGTAATCAAAACATGAGACAAATATTTTTCAAATTGTAAATAAATGTGGCTGCAGTTTCAGTTGGCCAAAAAGAGACCAAAATCACTGTGACGATGATCCAGGATGTTGGTGCCTAATCTCTCTTAACTGTGTTTTACAGACCTCAGACCAAATCATCAACAGCCAAAAAACAGCTGTCTCAAAAAGGCAGGAAGTCTAGGAATCAGGACTCATCTGCTGAAGAAGATGACGACGATGACGACGACGACGATGACGACGACGACGACGACGAAGACACTCCAAAGAGACAGACTCGAAAAAGGGGTGCAACAAAAGTCAAAAGGTGCATTTCTGAACCCAAAGTGTTTTATCTTCTCAGAGATTTTAAGATATTGTTAGTGCAAGTGTCCTGATGCATTGAGCTGTTAGACAGGGACATTTAGTTTAGTTTTCTACATCCACGACGTTCCACTTCCTGGATTGCTCCGTTGCCAGCGGAAGTTCTGCCGGATGTCACTCTTTTCGGCCGGATGTCCGTTTCCTTTCGCTTTCTTTGTGTTGGAATTTCAAACTCTGGTCGATTTATGAAGACTATGGTTCATCATATCAATAGGGTAATTCGAGACAGCTAGCTAGACTATCTGTCCAATCTGAGTTTTCTGTTGCACGACTAAAACAACTTTTGAACGTACACGTTCCACCAAAACAAGTTCCTTCCTGAGACTATTTTGCGGCGGTGCCGTGGCTCTGTGCTTAGCGACGATTGTGATTGGGTTAAAGAAATGCCAATAAACCAGAGCACGTTTTTCTTCCATCCCGGAATGCTGTGTGGACTAGCCAGACCCTCCGCAGCGCTGTGGAGCAAAGTCTGGCAAAGCGAGACTAGTTTTCAGGAATCCAGGCTCAACTTCACCCTTATCCCCTGTTCTGTTGTGTTACAGTTATAAAGAGGACCAACATGACTTTGAAACAGACTCTGATGACCTTATTGAAATGACGGGGGACGCAGGCGAGGAGCAGCAGGATGATGACAGTGAGACCATTGAGAAGGTTATGGACACCAGGACAGGCAAAAAAGGAGGTGAAGCATTTTCACTTGTCTCTTACTATTTTTAAAACCACATTGCTCATTAAAATACTGTATACATGTTGCAAAATGTAAGTTTTTGTTTTTTTTGCTCTTCTAGCCACTGGGGCTTCCACCACTGGGTATGCTGTGCAGGAAAATGGGGACCCGAATGAAGGCTTTGACCCCGAGAATGATGAAGGGGAGACTCACTATTTGATCAAGTGGAAGGGCTGGTCCTACATCCACAACACATGGGAGAGCATGGACTCTCTGATTCAGCAAAAGGTCAAGGGACTAAAGAAACTCGACAACTACAAAAAGAAGCACGATGAGCTCAGTTCATGGTGAAAATCTTTGTCTTTACATTAGCTTTTTTTCTTTTTTTTGCTCATTTTTCAAGAATTTGACAGTTTATTCTATCCCTGTTCATAGGTTGAAGAGGGCGTCCCCTGAGGATGTAGAATTTCATAACTGCCAACAGGAGCTCATATCTGACTTAAACAAGCAGTTTCAGATTATTGAGCGGATTATCGGTAAGAATTAATTATCAGATGTTTGCTTTTGTCTGGTAGTGCTGCAGATTGTCTTTTTTGTTGTACTAAAAATAATTCTATTAACAGCAACAAAAACAGGGAAGACACCAGGAACTGCTGAATTCCCCTGTAAGTCCCTTTTCTAGTTTTTCACCATCACGGTTACATTCTGTGAGCTGCCTTTTTTAAAGGTCTCCTGTGCTATACATTTCTGTCAACTATCAAGTGCTTTTACTCATTGACACAATTGTCTTTTTCTAATCATTTGACTGCTCTTTAAACAGCTCATAGTCACAAGATGCCCTCCTCCAATGAGCCGGAGTATCTATGCAAGTGGATGGGATTGCCCTATTCAGAGTGCAGCTGGGAAGATGGAGCTTTGATTGGAAAGAAGTTTCAGCACTGCATCGACAGCTTCATAAACCGAAACTCCAGTAAAACCGTCCCCTCTAAAGACTGCAAGGTAAGAGTCAAATGACCCAAAATGGTTTAGTTTTTATTTTGTTAATCTCTTCCCTTTTGATATTATATTTGTCTCACCCTAATTAAAGACATTTGTTTCTAACTACTGTTTCAGGTGTTAAAGCAAAGACCAAGGTTTGTTCCGCTGAAGAAACAGCCGTCATATATTGGAGATGATATCCTTCAGCTGAGAGATTATCAGCTGGATGGGTTGAACTGGTTGGCTCACTCCTGGTGCAGGTACTGTGTAAATAGATATAATAATTTGTGTTAGTTTTGATTCCCTAATTTGAAAAATAAGTGGGCTTTTTTTTTTTATTTATTTATTTTTTAAATAAAACCATGCCTTTCTCTTATTCTTCGTGCTCAGGTGTAATAGTGTTATCCTGGCTGATGAGATGGGGCTTGGAAAGACCATCCAGACCATCTCCTTCCTGTCGTACATGTTTCACCAACATCAGCTGTATGGGCCCTTTATAGTGGTGGTGCCTCTGTCTACTCTCACCTCCTGGCAGAGGGAGTTTGAAACCTGGGCCCCGGACATGAACGTGGTGGTCTACCTCGGGGACGTCATGAGCAGGAAATCGGTACTTTGAATCCTGCAGGGGTTTTCTCTTACTGTCTGCTGGTCTCTCCAGAGTTGGTTACATAAACTTACGTTGTTGCTCCTGCTGTTTTATGTAGATCCGTGACTACGAGTGGGTGAACCATCAAACGAAAAGAATACGTTTCAATGCACTGTTAACCACTTATGAAATTCTACTTAAAGACAAGGTAGGTGCAGTGATCAGTATTTCTTTAGGATTGTGTTTACATTTTTTTTAATTTTTTATTATGCAGTATGTCTATTCATAAAGAGAGCCGATCACTGTGGTTTACAAGGACTTCAAATTTGTCTCCAGGGGGTGCTTGGGAACATCAACTGGGCATTTCTGGGTGTGGATGAAGCTCACAGGCTGAAGAATGATGACTCCCTGCTGTACAAAACATTAATGGAGTTCAGGTCCAACCACAGGCTCCTCATTACTGGCACTCCGCTGCAGAACTCCCTCAAAGAGCTCTGGTCACTGTTGCACTTCCTCATGCCTGACAAGTACGTCCTGGTTTAGAAGTAAAGCAGGAAAAACGCCATCAGTTTGACTTCCAGCCAGGGATGGGTGACGTTTGTTATCTCTGTCGTGCACAACAGGTTTGCTTCCTGGGAGGATTTTGAGGATGAACACGGGAAAGGAACGGATAACGGTTATCATAGTCTTCACAAAGTCCTCGAGCCCTTCCTTCTGCGACGTGTCAAGAAAGATGTGGAAAAATCTCTCCCTGCCAAGGTGGAACAGATCCTCCGGGTAGACATGACGGCACAGCAGAAACAATTCTACAAGTATGATGATTTTTTTTTACGACCTCCGTCTTCGCAAACCTCTTGTACAGTAGCTGCATTTTTCCTCCCCATTAACTGAATTTGTTCCTCAATATTTCCAGGTGGATTTTAACAAGGAATTACAGAGCTCTTTTCAAAGGCACCCGAGGCAGCTCCTCTGGCTTCCTGAACATAGTTATGGAGCTTAAAAAGTGCTGCAACCACAGTTTCCTCATTAAACAGCCTGAGGATCCAGAAACTGAAACACAACAGGAACACCTGCAGGTATGTCTCCTTAGGAGCTCCCTTTAGCTCCCACCAACACCTTTAGGATATATCTGCTCTGCAAACTAGTTGTGACATAGGAAAGATGAAAACACAACAGACCAAAAGAAGGCTCATGGCTACTTAATTTTTCCTGACAGCCTAATTTTTAACCATTTCAGAGTCTAGTGAGGGGCAGTGGGAAGCTGGTGCTGCTGGACAAGCTGCTGACCAGACTCCGAGAAAGAGGTAACCGAGTCCTGATCTTCTCCCAGATGGTCAGGATGTTGGACATTCTGGCTGAATACCTCGCCAAGAAGCGCTACACATTCCAGGTAAGATTAGCACAGGGCTACATTTCCATACTATACATCTGCTTTGTTTTCTGCTAAAAGAAAGTGTTTGTTTGGAACATAAAAATTGGGCAATGTGCTGTGAATACCTTTATTCAGACACAGTTAAGTGTAGACACTTAACTGTGTCTACACCGACAGGCTTTTGGGGTGGTTGTGTTGGGTAGGTGCGACTCGGATGAGGATCAGATGTCAGTGTTGTTGCGCACATACTCCGCCAGGCTGAGAGATCATGTGGTTATTTATATCAAGTTATTTTCTGCCGAAGACCACACAAACTGCTGCAAGTCACTCGACTCAGGTTGTTTTTGCTGACTTGGTCTCGGTTGTAGACTGTTGTATTAGTCTGAGCATATATACTGGGTACAATGGCATGTCAAGCAAAGTGATGCCAAGGTTATAGCATATAGCTGCCCGGGAAATCTTCAAAGGGTAATTTCTCTGTGTTTGCCTCTCTCCTCTTCAGCGGCTGGACGGTTCCATAAAGGGAGAAATCCGAAAGCAAGCACTTGACCACTTTAATGCAGAAGGCTCAGAGGTATGTGTACTAATAATTTAATGTTGCTCACTGAGTTGTAATATTAGCATATCACAAAAAGCAGTCCTATTTTATTGGAATCATGACTAAGGCTGTCACAGGATGGATTTTCTTTTGTACCACACAAATTTGTGAAATCATCAAACTGTTGCAGTTACCACCATTAAAAAATAATGTTAATCATAGCTGTTATAAAATAGTTCCTAAATAAACTTTTTGAATGCATTTATTCCTGTAGTAGTCTATTCTTTATATTATATATATATATATATATATATATATAGTCCAAATGTTTCTTTATTCCAGTGTTGTCATAAAGATGCTGCATTTGCCGGAATATTGGTCTGCATCAGAGCATGTGAGTGGAGCGCGAGCGGGAAGATATCAGATGGAGAACAGAGCAGATGTTTTAAAAAGTTGAAGCGTCGCCTTATCTCCCACTCTATCCCGCTCCGGTATTGCTCACACTGTGAGTTCTAAGCATGCCCGGCCCAGACTCACGTTGTACATACAGATGAAGATGCCCTCCATGCCGCCAGTTACCGGGGCACTGCCGCCGTCCGGCTAACTTTTGAACGAGGGGCTCCGGGCACTGTTGGCATTAAGTGAGGGAGGCCGGCCCCCTTCATCTGATAAATACAACGTAGCGGGGGGAATGTAAAGCTCCTTGGCGAGTAGTGGAAATTTGGGACCCTCCACTCCGCTCACATGCATTCGCCAGGCATGTCATTTGATTCGGCAAGCACCCATTCGTTATTGAAACCGAGACAGACCGGCAACTGAACACTGTTTATTGACAATAAGCCGCTTGTGGGGACAAGCTTGACTCTGCGGTGGGCCTGATGTGACTGCGTCACCGCAGTAATGTAGTAAACACGACAGCCCTAATTATCTAATTATAAATAAACGACATTGCACTTCTTGTTTTTGGACTACTTTATTTGAGTGCAGTAGCGCATTAAGGATACATTTGATAAATGGTGTAAAAAGAATCAAATATACATTAATACTTGAAAGAAAGTCAGAGGTCGGATTACATTTGATGGTGTGTGTTGAGGTGTATTAATCAATGAGATCTGTATTAACAGTGTCATCTGTTTTCCAGGACTTCTGCTTCCTGTTGTCCACCAGAGCTGGAGGTTTAGGGATAAACTTGGCCTCAGCAGACACCGTAGTCATCTTTGACTCTGACTGGAACCCTCAAAATGACCTGCAAGCACAAGCCAGGGCTCACAGGATCGGCCAGAAGAAACAGGTAATCCATGGCTCAAATTGATGGCTTTCATTGTACATCTGCTCCAGAATTGAAAAGATTATTGTGTAGTAAGAAAATTACATCTATGCTTTCCTTTCATAGGTGAATATTTATCGACTGGTCACCAAAGGGACAGTTGAGGAGGACATCATTGAGAGGGCAAAGAAGAAGATGGTTTTGGACCATCTTGTCATTCAGAGAATGGACACCACTGGTCGAACTGTACTGGACAGCAACTCGGGAAACACAAAGTAAGATGTCAGAAATCATCTTGTTTAATTTTAAGATACTGAAGCTCTCTGTGTGTTTTAACTTTGCTGCTTTTTTTGCTACAGTTCAAACCCGTTCAATAAAGAAGAACTGACTGCTATCCTCAAGTTTGGCGCAGAGGAGCTTTTCAAAGAGGCAGAAGGAGAGGAGTCTGAACCACAGGTGCTGTATTACGACTAATTATCTTTTGTGCATTCAAAATACTTGTTTTACATATTTGTAAAATCAAACCAGAATGTATTTCTTTCTGTAGGAGATGGATATTGATGAGATCTTGAGGCTGGCTGAAACAAGAGAAAGTGACCAGGGCTCAAGTGCTACGGATGAACTTCTATCTCAGTTTAAGGTACCGGTTACTATTATTGTAAAGTTTTTAAAGACCCTGATCTGAAATCATGTCAATGTCAAGCATCCCTCTCTTTCAACTTCTAAATAGTTTCCTTCTTTCTCCTCATGTCGCTGCAGGTGGCCAATTTCTCCAGCATGGAAGAGAGCACGCCCGAGTTTGCGGATAAGTCCATACGGGAATGGGATGATATCATCCCTGAAGAGCAGCGACGCAAAATAGAGGAGGAGGAGAAGCAGCGGGAGATGGAAGACATCTTCATGCTGCCCAGAAGCAGGAGCTCTAACAAGAGGGTAAGAGGGGATTTTCTAACAGATTTATTTGAGAAAGACAAAGTGTTAAAAAGCTAACTATCTTCCAGCAGCTTATTTGAATCGGGTCATAAGGTGTCACTCTGGTTCCTCTGTCTTTCAGGCTCAGGCCAACGATAGTGACAGCGACGTGGGCTCCAAGCTGAAGCACCGCTCCTCAGGCTCTGAAAGTGAGACTGATGATAGCGATGACGACAAGAGGCCGAAGAAGAGAGGCAGACCCAGAGCTCGCAAAAACAATGTGGAGGGCTTCACTGATGCGGAGATCCGCAGGTAAAATATTTTAGCTTTTTTTCTGTTTCTATTTCTTTTTGTATTAACAGTGGTTCCTTTCATGAACACAATTAAAATGTATTAATGATCATATATCATTAACAGGTTCATTAAGGCATACAAGAAATTTGGATCTCCACTCGAAAGGTAAGCATTGTAAAATTCTATTAATAATGTATGGCTACATCATTTGATTGCATGGTTTGTCAGACAACTTAATTGGTCATACTTAAACAGTCAGGTGCTCATTTCTGTGTCCAGGTTGGAGGCTATTGCCCGAGATTCTGAGCTGGTTGACAAATCCATAGCAGACTTGAAGAGACTTGGTGAACTGATCCATACTAGTTGTGTGACTGCAGTGCAGGAGCACGAGGAACACCTTAAGGAGAACCCAGTTGAGGGTATGTTGGGTTTACTTTGTTTATCAGTGTTTTAAGCCCCCAACGTCTCCTTCCAGACAGCGCTGCCTGGAAGGCACTAGGATTAGGCAATGGTTAGGGTTAGGTGACTTGAAGTCAACAGTCGCAGCGCTGCCTTGAAGTCGCCATTGGGGGCTTAAAACACCAACGAGCGTTTACTTGTTTAGAGTTATTTGAAATCATTTTTTCAGGCCTAAAAAAGATACATGTTGTTATTATTCCAGCCAAAGGTCCTGGGAAACGCCGAGGAATTAACATCAAGATCTCAGGAGTGCAGGTCAACGCCAAGTCCATCATCCAGCATGAGGAAGAGTTTGAGCCCCTGCACAAAGTTGTGCCCTCCAATCCTGCTGAGAGAAATAAGTAAGATACCACTGTTACGTTACAATGTTAAGATAAGTGCATTTGTGTTGCAGATTAAATTTGACAAGTCTCTGTGTCCCATAGGTTCAGTCTGACATGCAGGGTCAAAGTAGCCCACTTTGATGTAGACTGGGATCTGCAGGATGACATTCAGCTCTTGCTTGGTACCTATGAGCACGGCTTTGGCAACTGGGATCTGATCAAGACGGACCCTGACCTTAAACTCGCTGATAAGGCAAATGTCTAATTTCTACCTTTATCATTAAGTTGGAGATGAATGGAAATCTAAATATAAGAACATAAGCACACACTCTGCTTAAATTAATACATTTATTGTGTGCATTTGGACCACAACTGTCCCGTTCAGATATTGTAAAAGCTTTGAAAAATATGTTTTTATAAGTCAAGACCTGGTCAAATAGTTGCGAATTTCTTCTTTAGCTCGTACACCATAATCGGCACCTTTTCTAATCGTGTCCATCTAACATTTACTTTCCCTCTGCACAGATTCTCCCAGATGATCCAAGCAAGAAGCCCCAGGCCAAGCAGTTGCAGGCGAGAGCTGAGTATCTTCTGAAGCTGCTGAAGAAAGAACAGGACAGTACAGACGGGTCTAAAACAGGGGAGGAGGTACGCTGCTATTAATCCCTGAGTTACTCATCCATTATTACTGTTTTCACCACATGAAGTTTGCCTTTGACCTACCAGCCACACAGCTCATCCAGTCTCTTCCTCCACAGGTCAAAGTGAGGAAGAGGAAGCCTCGGGTGAAAAAGGAGAAGATTCTCAAGGATGAGCAGGGCAACGACATCTCCTCCCCCCGCCTGTCCGACAACCCGTCAGAGGAGGGCGAGGTCAAGGTCCGTGTCACCTGCTAGTCTGTAGGGTTCAGGCTGAGTTACGCTTCTGTGTCGAGGTTTTCTGCTGCCTACAGTACACGTGGAGTGTCTCATTGTAGCTGATGTGCTCCTCTTAAAGTGTTTTTACTACAATAAGTTGCTATGCGTTGTATTTTCTCCTACCTTTTTCAAGTGCAAGTAGTGTTTGACAGTAAAAGCAAAGATTTTCACTAAGGACAAAGACATTTGATTTTGTGACCCAGAAAAGCCACTCCATCGTGTCCTTAATGATGCTACCACAGTCAGTGGATAAACTATAAACCAGGCCCCGTCAAGTAGAACTACTGCAACACCTTAACAAAGAAATGTGATTCAGATATGTATTTAGATAAGCAGAGCAATGGTAGATTTGATTCGCTAAATCCAACCAAATCCTTGTTCTCTCATGTTGTATGACCCTATGGTATATTGTTTAACATGCGTTGTCTTGTCTCGCGTTTGAGCAGGATGATGGAACAGAGAAGTCTCCCGCCAAGAAAAGACAAAAGAAAAAGGATAACAAAGAGAACAAAGAAAAACAGGGAACTCCTAAAAAGGAGAAGGACGGAGACAAAGAAAAAAAGGGTCCCAAGCCCAGAAAAGAAAAGGTATTTCAGCAAAGTATTTATGAGCTCATCATATGTGCTTTGTTCAAACAGTTTTAAATGTATATGGACGTAATGTTGATGGAAAACACAATGTCATTGTAGCATTAATATGCAACATGCAGCTGAAAGACTGTAGCTAGAAGGTCACAGCCTTTTGCCAGTCTGTCCCCATCCTGTGAATAATTTATTCAAGGTATGATTAGATGATGCGGGGTAATTGTCTTATGTCCCGTGTTTCTGTATTTCAGGCTAAAGGAGCCAAAGGGAAGAAGACTCAAGGTCCAGTTCACATTACGGCTGGGTCTGACCCCGTTCCCATTGAAGGAAAGGAGGATGATGAACTCGACCAGGAGACTTTCAGTATTGTGAGTTTCTTCTTTAGTACCCATGCAAAGATTAAGCCAGTGGAATTTGAGAAGTAATTTGTGAACAGTGCACTACAATAATATCAGCACTTTGTACTCGTGTCTAGTGTAAGGAGCGCATGAGGCCAGTGAAAAAGGCCCTGAAGCAGCTGGATAAACCAGATGAGGGTCTGTCGGATCAGGAGCAGCTCCAGCACACTCGCACATGCCTACTAAAGATTGGAGACCGAATCTCAGAGTGCCTTAAAGCCTACAGTGACCCTGAACATGTCAAAATATGGCGGAGGTAAGATGATTTAATTATTACCTTTTGTGAAATGAATCCTGATGCTCAGTTGTTTAACTCTGCTAATGGGTATTTTTTCCGTTTTTGGCAGAAACCTCTGGATTTTTGTGTCCAAGTTTACAGAGTTTGGTGCAAGGAAGCTTCACAAGCTTTACAAAATGGCACAGAAGAAGCGATCACACGAGGAAGAGGCAAGTGGTTCCTATCTGTAGTTGTCAACACTGGTTTATCAGGTGTTAGGAAGTGAACGTGATTGTTTTGTACATAAACCCACATTGAAAATATCCTGGGATGTTTCCAGAAGGAGCAAAAGAAGAAGGATGATTCTGGAGGGAGGGTGAAAAACTTCAGACCAGAGTCCTGTGGTTCCAGTCGAGACTCCACGGGTACGTCGTCCTCCAAACCTGGCTCTCACTCGACTCAGCCAGGCCCTCACGGACACCACAGAGAGTCGTACAACTCAGCTAATAAGCGGCACTTTAGCAATGATGGTACGTGAGGATAGAATTATTTTAGTTTAAGGCACAGAAAACTCTGAACAAAGTAAGCATTTGTGAGCTAGCAAGCAGATTTAGTTAACATTGGACAATGCCAGGCTTCCCCCTGTTTCCCGCCTTTGTGCTGAGCTAAGCTAACCGTTTCCTGGCTGTATCTTCATATTCACCAAACAGATTTCCCCCCAAATGTTGAGCTATTTCTATGACAGTGAATTTACCTATTAAATAATGCAATAATGGATTTATTTTGAAATACCAGATTCTACATGTTTCATTGCAGATAGAGGAGACTGGCAAAGGGACCGTAAATACAATTACCCAAGTAACAGCAACCAGTCATGGCAGGGAGACCGACATCATCAGTATGACCGCTATAAGGATCACTATGGTGATCGACGTCCACATGGAGACTCGTACCGCAGCTCAGGCAGTTACCGCAACAACAGCTCCCCTCGAAAAAGGCCATATGAGCAGTACAGCAATGACCGGGACCACAGGGGTCATAGACCATATTATGACAGGTGAGAGTTACTCTGATGACATGTTTTAGTTTTTTGATTAGATAACACAGAACTGTAATGCCATACAACTGGTTTCACAGCAATGCTATAAATGACATTTCAGGCATTCGGACCCCAAGAGAAGACGTCCGGATGAATTCCGTCCCAACTACCACCAGGGAAGAGAAGGCCCTCTTCAGGACTTCAGGAGGATGCCAGAGCACAGGCCGGCCGGTCCAGCCGGGCCAGAGCACTACAGCAGGCCCTTCCACCCTGACAAACCTCCTCCGCCACAGGACCCTCGCTCCCCACAGGCTCAGAAGTCTCCCCAAGACTCCCGCTCTCCGCCGGAGCGGCCGGCAGAGCCAAACGCAGTGGCAGATCCTAACTGGAACAACAGGAAAACATAAAAGTATGACAGTGCTGGCTAAGAAACTGATCTGGCCATTTAGTCCACGGTCAAAGCCACATATATGCTGCTGATGGACAAGTCTGGACTCGCCAATCATAAGCTCACAGTTGGAAAGGGAATCAACATGAACCCTCTTTACCAGCAAAACTATTTTGCTCTTTTGTCCCAGTGGCTGTGAATGATTTGTGACCTGAAGGAAGAGGTTTGTTTTCCTCGTCATCTTCAAGATGGGGAAAAAAAGAAAAACTAGAACAAGCATCTTTATTTAAATGAATTGACTCAAATCAGTTAACCATGGTAAGACTGAATGGAGTGCTAATGGATGCTTAGTCCCATGGACTATTTTCTAAGGAGAATTTAGGATACATGAACTGATGACTGATCTTAATCCTAAAAGTGCCTGAAGGCTTTGGCCTTTCTGAATGGTAAATGTATGGGATTATTCCCGAAGGAAGCATGACATGGGAATTATTTTTTTGTGTTTAGCTTTAAGTCTTGCAAATGATGTCATTAGACAATTTCAATACAAAAGAATGTGTTCATCATCATCATCTGCACCTTCAAAATGTTTATCTTGAACATGTAGCTGAACTGAGTCACCATGTGGGTTAAAATGGTGGTGTATGTTTCCTCTAAACACTCTACAAAAAGGTTTTTAGCAAATTCAAATTGCTCATGTGTACAAATAATCATCATTTCTGTAATTGTGTAGCTACATAAATCATTGCAATCGTCTTGCTTTGTTCACTTTAACCACTTTCCCTCTTAGTAGGCCCAATGAAGCTTTGTAAGCAGTATTTATTGCAAAAACTTTTGCAAAGGCTGTTAACACTATGACTCAGAACAATCCTTTATTTTTGCCTTTCAGTATTCTGATGATTATGAACGGTACTTCAGTGTAATTTCATTAATGCGTCTAGCCACATACAGTATGTAAGTACTCAATTATGTCTGAAAATACTACGTGATAAAACATTTTCTTTCCTTATCTATGGTTGGGCAATGCTGTTGCTGGTAGGTTGTTAAAGGGTTATCAGGAAGTTGCTGATTACATTTGGTTATGTTTATTACCTTTGGTCACTCTTTTCCTGTGCCAAACCTGCTCTGGCCCTCAAATTTCTTTTTTTTTTACGCTTCTCCATTTGTGCCTTATTTATGTGAATATTATCATACTGTATATTCGTGGACAGTACTGGGGCCTAAAATAGGCAGGATGTAGTATTACTCATTTTTAGGAATTTGCTCTAAATGAACTTGTTAAGGGACTACGTATTCTGGTAATCATCATGTGGTTCTGTGATTTTTCAAGAGTTGATAATTTGAGGGGAAAACATAAATCTAAAGAAATCATGTGTGTTTGGTCCAGGGCACTTAGCCGACCTGTTACAGTGAACAGCCAGCGCATCTTTTCTTCCATGTTAAGCAAGCTACAGTTCCTGTATCATATGTTCTTCAAGAAAGTCTAAATAATTTATATTTGTGACAAAACCACTCTTCATGAGAAATGTGCTGTACATATGTTTGGACATATGTAATAAACTTTGTTACACAATGAAAATGTGTCTACTTTCATTTCCTTATGGCGGACTTGATTAATATCTTCCTGATTTCATCATCATGTAGTCTCTACTGCAAAGACATGCAATATGTTCTCAGGACTGATATGTATAAAAATTATAAGTGACATAATTATGATCCTATTCATACAATTAAGAGTGGTATTATAAATGTTCCTAAGTGGTTAGACATTTCAGTCTTTTATTATAAAAAAAAAATGCAATCATATTAGCTGAGCTGTGAAATACAATAATTCTGGTGAGTTTGAAGGATGATAAATAAGAAAAACATCAAATTTAGTAAATTTGTTATTTCTAAATATTTAAACTTGCCAGATAACGTATTATGGACATTTACATTTTTACGTCACCCTTTGAGTTCTCAGTTACAGAAAAACCTAACATTTTGTAGGGGGTTTCACTGAAAATTGTTACTATATTCTTTAACTCATTTAAGATGTTTAATACCTCAAATATATTAATGTCAACATAATTGTAAGGTAACTTTTATAAACCTTCCTCTTGTATGCTACAATTTACTGATGCATAATCTTAGTTATGTCTTAATCATGACATGGGGTGCATGAAGTGGACACCTTTGGAGGTTCGCTATTGGCTGGTTCAGTGCTTGAGCTAGGCAATTGTGGGTAGACATGATTGTAATCCCATATTAACATTTGTCTGCACTGAAGAATCGCACTTAAAAAAATTGCTAAAGTCAATTTTTAGCTTTTAAGTTTTACTTTTTAAAAAGATTGTCAAAATCAGTCTTGAGACGTCTCACCACAAACATCTGCTCACCTTCATTACTGCATCTTTACAGCAGGGGGCAGTCAAACACTGCAGATTGTTGCGAAAACACTGGTGAATTTCAAAAACTGCTCTCACAGCAACTGAGACAAGAGGGCACCTCATTAACAAGACATTTTCTTTTATTCAATAAATAATTTACATTATAAACAGCTGGCATGTGGCACCACATTTGCTTTACATACAAACACAGTTCGATCTTTCTGGCATTTCTCATTCAGCTACTTTTTTAAAACTCTTTTCTACCATTACAAGTCTGACATAGAATTTCAAACAATAAGAGCTAACTGTAAAAGAAAACATAAAGTGCTTTAAATTCAAAAACATGAACGCCCCAGAACATGTTCCTACATTCCCTTTCTAGATAAGGTGGACTGCTTTCAGCATGTTTTATATAAAGTGATGACAACCAGCATTTTATCACTTCCTCCACTTCAACACTAGGTGGGTATACTTTATATATAGTAAAGAATATTTTGTTCTGTGGTGTTCATATTTTTGCAACAATCCCATTTCAAATAAAAAAAGGTTCACATTCACCAAAACATCTGATGTACAAAAACAGGAGTGATAAATTCAAAACACAACTGGTAATATACAAATTGTAACTCACAAAACATGTACAATCTCACATTTCACTTGTAGAACCATATACTGCAAAACTCACAACACAAATTACATCTATTAACACAAGATTCAACATTACAATCATTTGTATGATTATTTGTAGTCAAACTGCACCAATACATGTTCCAAATAGCAGTAGTAAGGCCTGCCGAATACTTCAGTGTAAAGGATATATGACAGTTAAACTGAGCCCGAGTAGTAACTGTATCTACAGGGATAACTTACACATTACCAGATACTGCAGTTTAGAGCCAAAGTTCAAATGGAAAGTGTTATCATGAAACACAAGAAACGCAAAGGTGAGACTGCTAAAACGGAAACTAATGTGGCTTTTACAGTGTGTTACTGTACTGCAAATCACCCACAAACACGATTTATATACAGTTAAGAACCCCCCTAATGTGAATTGTTTAAGACTGAATGATGGAAATTCAGTTGTGAGGGAAATGTTGGCACAGGGGCTTGTTCTTTGGCAATGACTTAAGCCATGAAATCACGTCTACAGACATATGCTTATCATTTACGCACAAAGCCACAGTCAGGTCAGCACACTGGTAGTCTATAAAATGCTAAACTGACTAGAGGTGACGTCTTTACAGCTAGTAACTACATCACTGAGACTTGAAATGGAGGGTTAAATTCACAAAATGCTATCAAAGAGGTGTCTTAGTTTGATTGGCTAATCTACTGTCTGTAAACGCTTTGAGTGCCCATTACGTTCTTTTGCTTTTCTTGTTAGCTACATTCACATTACAGATGTAAAATACAAAACACTGTCTGATCAACATGTCAGCTCAAACAATGGAGTGAAAGGCTGTATGACACTGAAAACGAAACAAGATTATTTTTTTATCAGTTCCCTTTTGGGATTTGCTACTTGGCTGATAGAGGCCATTTTGACAGACTGTGGAGCGCCTCGTCTTTTCTATTTCTGACATTTTGGGTGCAACAGAAAGACATGGGAAAGATGGCTCCCACTGGAGGTTTGTTATCTCATTTCTGGACTCCGGCACCCACAAACACACATAATCAACCACAGATGATGAATTCTGCACACATATTGTACTAATGTACACACAGGCACACATACACACACACACACACACACACAACCTAACAATATGACCCATTAATCTCCACAGCAGACAACTGGAGACGCTGCTCTGACATCCTTTTGGCTGAGTGCTTCCTCCAAAAGGCTCAGGCTTTTCCAAAGCTGGAAACTAATCAAACATAGAGCTGCTTCTGGCCTTAGGTTAACAAAAGCCCCTGTCAGGTCCCCTCGCTTCGCCACATGAGCCACGGAGGGCTTCACTGGCTTGGCACCAATGAGTGGATCAGGGGAGGGAGGATCAGCAAACTCTTCTTTCTGCAAAAGATCATCTTGTCCGGCTTCCCATAGGCATGCAGGCCCAGTGAGAATGTGGGATTTAATCCCAGGTGGATATCCTGAGCTCTGGAGTAGCTGGGGTCTCTCACCGCTGCTCTCATCAAAGACCAGTCCTATGAAGCAGCTAAATACATGTGATGATAGGTGGGAGCACGGGGACCTCGTCTTGTCATTAGACTGAAGTCAAGACATGACAAAACTAAAATGAGACTCAGGGCTGGGATGACCGTACTGGCAAGCCACCGGTCACGTCACAGAACCAGAGCAGAAGAGAGGAGCCGATGTACGACACAGCGATGGTACTCTAAAACTCACCAACAGATACACCATGAGGAAACTGTTGTAAAAGGGACTATAGATGAACTGGGCAACACTCAATCCACAACAAGACAGCAAGGACATTGAGGAAGAGGAGTGAAAGAAAATCTTTGCCCCTCTGTGCTGCATTATTCATAAAAGCATCATTTTCAAAGATGTGATGTCTGTTACTGTTTGAGTGGAGCATTTTTACATCCTCAAAGGCGTAGTAGGCTGCCATGGTGAAGTTTATGTCTCCAGAGGAGAGGAGATCAAACACGCAGGACTGAAAGTACAGGTCCTCCACTGGGAGCCGCTCTCTGCACTTGACCTTAGCGGACTGGTAGGTAAAGCCATGTGCCGCGGTGCCGCTCCTGGTCCTGCCTGCGATCTGGGCCTCCGCTGCTCGAGCCTTGAAGTTCCTGAAGTCGATGCGCTGGTTTGCAGGACAGCCGTGAAGACACAGGTACAAGTCCTGGTTATCACCTTCCTCCACAGAGTTCACAACTTCCTCAGGCATCCGCACAGCAAAGGTCAGGTAGCGGCCTACCTGCCGGACCACTATGGTTGTTCCAATGTACCTGGCCTGAATCTCCACATGCTGCCCAGGAACCTTCTCCACCACGCGCAGTGTGTTCGCTCCGTGTCGATCCCCTCCGTTCTTGGAGCCATCTGCAAATGCAGCTGGCAGCTCATCTGTCTCTGCGTGGTACATCTTCTGATCCACACATTCCTGGAAATTCTTAAAGATGATTGTCAGCTGCAGGAGGACAGAAAAAAAAGAAATGCCATTAACGTTGAGCATAAACGATCATATGTGCCTTTAAGATTCTCACAAATGCAAGTAGTCATTAGTTGCTGGGTTTTTCTGATCACATAGAGAATCCTAGTGGACTGCAGTAAATGTAAACATCAGATTTAGAAAGGAAAGTGCTTATACTTTTGCATTAAGAACAAATTTGTGCAATATGTGCCATTTACCCCACCACCCCACTTAAGTGTCATATTTCAGCCCTGGCTCAACATGGGGGAGGCCAAGGTAAACGCCCTCAAAAAACATGAGTCTCGGCCATGTAAAATCAGGCCTCAGTTTGCAGACACAAAGACGATCCATTCATAGTGCTGAAAAACCTGACTGTGAACCCCAGAACTATGCTCCAGGGAGTGGCGTTGGGCCAGGACAGAGCGATATACTCTGCAGCTAATTAAGTGAGACTGGTCAGGACTCTGCAAGCTTGGTTTCATCAGGACAGCAATGAGCCAGTGTCAAAGCAGCGATACCAGGACAGCCTAGGGACTCCGATGTCTGCTTGATTGGGAGGGGGTCTACGGAATACTCTACTAGCTTGAAAATCCATCTGTTGCACCAGTTCTGTCTCAATTCCCCTAACCCTCGGCTAACAATTCCCACCTACATTAACTTCTGTTTTTTTCCCTGGCTCATTCCTAAAGCATTTCATGAAAACAAACAGAAGAAAAATGCCTCTATTATCCCTCCATCAGAATGAAGATGGAAATAACCAGACAGTTTTATTTGCTGTAGCGAGAGCAATGCACCAACAAAGAGTTCTGCTAATGCAGATATTTTACCAGAGGGGCCTTGTTTGCACAGGTGGCATTGGCTGCTGCCTTGCTTTCTCTTTGTCCAGAATCAAGATCCTTAAAAAGCTGTCTCATTTGCTTCCAAGAATAACAATATAAAAAATGCTAAAAAAAACCCCACAAATGCTTAATAGAGTATCATTAAGAAACCTTGATTGCAGAAAATTGTACTTTCAATGAATGTGATTAAGGACAAAGTCCTCTTATGCCTCAGTCTAAATACTTCAGTTATGATACTCAATCATTGTTATCAAAACTTTGCCAAATCTGGACCAAAACTTTGCCAATTACAAGTACTCCTACCTCTTTGTTTTTGACCTCAAGTTCTACTGAAAACCATTCCAGGGACAGCCATCCAAACTAACCAATGTACCATTAATCAAAAATCACAATAATTAGGAATGCACTGCTGATTAAGCTATATAAGAACATATCTCATAACGTAGACAAAATAGCTACAGTTATGTACAGACACAACATTTCTTAACTTAACGTGCTCAGTGTGAGCTACATGTTAAGTAGGACAAACATCAGCCTGAGCTGTCTACTGTTAAAAGTGAAAATGGAGCTTTGTGTTAACATTTGATGCAGCACTGCTGTTATAATTCTAACATATCATTTATAAAGCTTATCAAGATCTTTGCTATTGAGCTGGGGTTGGCTTCATTATCTTTCATTATGGACCTCATCCAAACACTAACCAGAGTCCACAGTTTGACAGAGAAGCAGCCCCACAGCAGCTTGCACAAACAAACCACATGAAAGAAGAGACTCACACCAACAAAAATACCAACAACAAGATGTTCTGTACAAAAAATCACCAACAACGAACATGATACATCAATGCAGCAAGGTTCAACTAAAGATTATCCTAATCATAGATGCATTTGTTCATTTAAAAAAAGAATGTAGCCTAGGAAATGTCAGGAAATATTGAAAAGTGCCAAATTGTTTCAATGTTCCAGAGCACAAGTCTTCTAGTTGCTTTTTTTTGTCAGACCAACAGTCCAAACATAATAAAAAATGATAGAAAACAGAAAAAATACACATTTAAGATGCTAGAACAGCAAATGTTTTGGCATTTTGCATTATAAATTACTTGATTGATTAGCTGATTATCACAATAGCTTCTGAATGATTTTCTGTTGATTGTAGAGCTGAAACGACTGGTTGATTGATTAATTAGTCAAGCAAAAATGCCCAAAATGTCCTTGTTCAAGGTTGTCAAATGTGAGAATTTACTGCCTTTTCTTTGTCCTATGTGATAGTAAACTCAATATTGAGGTTTTGGACTGTTGGTAGACATTTGAAGATGTCACCATGGAAATTGTGATAGACATTTTTTCTTAATAAATGGAGAAAATGAACAGCAAGTGAGTCAATAAATGTAAATAATTTTTAGATGCAGCCCTAGTTGACTGACTGTTGACCAATAGTTATTGTTTCTGACCTAAGTAGACCATATCGACATCCACACAGGGTGAACAGAAAGGATCCCCACCTTGCTCGTGGCGGTGGCCAGAGACCCTGGCACCACCGGAGTGTTGGTCACCTGGACAGACAGGTATTTGTTGTGGATGAGCGGCCAGGCTCCTTCCACCTTACACGTCTGGAAGTCGTCACCAAATGTTCTGAGGTGTGGGTCTCCAAAGAAGCCACAGTGAGTGTAGTTGGGCGGCGCTGTGTTGCGTGGAAGACTACGCTCATATTGGCACACTTCCGGGCCATCGGAGCGCTCCTGACTGTCAGGCAGGAGTGGCGGGGGTGGAGGAGGAAGTGGGGTGCGGGCACGTGGTTGGGATGTCGGCCCCTCCTTGGAGCAGTTGTGTTGGCTCATTAGATCCTCTATGCCATGCTGGGCAGAGTGGTACGCCAAGTCCCCCCTGCAGGTTCGTGCGGTCCGACGTACACAGCTGTTGTACGCTCGCAGCGCTGTGCAAAACTCCTCCTCCGGTCCAGAGTTCGAGGTGGAGGCCCAAAATTCTGAGTTACACTTGAGGATCTTGCACTGCAGACTCACTGTCAGGGAGGATCAAGATACAGTTTGAACAAAAGAAGAAAACCAGAGCCCACGATGTCATTTGGAAACATGAATGTGACACAGAAAAAGTTATAAATACACTTTGGCTGTTATTTGATGGTAGTTTAAAAACACAGATTTACATAATACTAAATCTAAAGCAAGAATAATCAAGAACTATTTCAACTTATAATGAATGCCCATACAGTCATTGTTAGGCGGCAGTGCCAAATGTAGTCATACTATTGTTACATTCTAATTATACACATAATAAAATAAATAAATAAATAATAATAATAATAATAACAAAGCAGTATTTCTTATACTGTATTTTGCCACATTGTTTTGTCTATTATCTATTTGGCATCTGGTCAAAATGTAGGCCCATTAAACACAATAAAAGGCTAGAGAAAGGAAATAAAAAAGGAAAGCACCATGATATATTGCTTCTGAGTTTTGTTTGTACACCATAAAAAAATAACAATAACATCTATTCAAATCTATATATTTTCACAGCTTGAAACACAAATAGTGACCATAACGCAGATCTGAACCTCCCTCGGGTCAACCTGGATATAAGTTAACTTTGCTGTTTATTGTAGAGAAGTGTACTTCACACCCAGTGGCTTCTGGTTTATGTTAAAGTAAAAATGCCATTTGGGATCTTAATCTACACCTTTAGTGATAATAAACGCTGCTTGACTGTAGATTGTTGTCTCCAGCTTTATTGCCACATCCGGCCAACTCTTTACAGAAATGTTGTTCAAACATTTCTCAGGATGCCATGTTGCCACACTATGTTTGACTAGTATTACCTTAGACTAATAGAGCATTCATTTGAATGGGCTGTAAGAACTTTCAGCCAGTGTCAAGGGGGGAAGCCATATCAACACTTTGAAGTCACACTTTAAACAATATCCCTCCTCAAAGCTTCACCGCAGCTCTCTCCAACCCCCACATCGCTCTCTATTTACCACTCATCTGATAGATGGCAATAAACCAATCTTGATATCAACTATCAGTGCATTATCACTTTGTTGTTGACAGTAAGTGACTTAAGAGGAAAACTGATAAGGGGTTGGCAAACGTGCAAGGTGAGCTGAATGAGGTTTCCCCACTGCAAAAAGTGACCCATTGCAACCATTGTATTGTCAAATTACAAGGCTATTAAGTCAATTTAAACGCAAAATTGTGGGTGTCTAATATAACATTACACTGGCACTGGCTGCTGCAGTTCACTAGACCTTTTGAAAGATCTTAGATCTTATGGTGGACTTTAAACAAGGTAACAGGCACATTCAAACCACAATCACAATCACAAGCATACTCGCTAAAAAAAAGGTTTCAAGGGCAACAATCAAAAAATCTCATAATAACCCAACTTAAAGTTTGAAAAGCACAATTACTTTTCAAGGATCTAATGTGAAATACTGAGGCATGCACCCCACCCCTTCCCCCCAAAATCAAGGGTTGAGGGCTGCAGCAGCTCCAAAAGACCTCTCACTTTGCTTTGTCTTGCACTAATAAAATAAAGTAGCCTACAATGAAACACTGACTAGTACTAGGTTACTTGAACTAATCAAAGTGTGCGCTGTAATAGCATGGTTGTTCACTTTCAAGCCTGTTGTAATATTTTCCAAACCTTCAACTTTCTCCAGACGTCTGCACTTAAGCGCTTCGTCCTAAATCTCTGTGATCTAGCTAGTAGATTTTAATCATTTTTGTATTGAGTTTGATGGGATTCCAATTTATTTGCATGAATGCTTGAATTATAAATATTTCGCTATTTTTTATAACAATTTGCAGACTTCAGCAAAAATCGCATTTGTGGGGTAGCCTAAGTAACTCGATCTACTTCAATTATGATATAACAAAAATATGTCGGCTAATAAATAGCGACCGAACCTTGCAACGATGGTGCAATGTGAAAAAGTAGCGAGAGTTAACGTTAGCTAGTTAACTAAAACTAAAACTAAACTAACGTTACGTTATGATTTATAAAATTCAACAACATATCGGTGACATGCCAGAGGTTCGCCTTCTTTTTTAAACGTTTACTTTAAAACGTTTACTATTTACTTACTTTTTAAAACTTTTACTGTTTGCTTACTTTTTAATTCAAAAGTTAAAAGTAGCATCTTACCGGAGGGGAAGAGTGAGAGAAACACCGCGAGGACTCTGCACACGTCTAGCGCCGAGGGTCTTCCTCTTTTCCCCATAACCATCCATCCAGCTCGGGGTCGCACTTCACTCCTCTCCCTGGTCAAACCGGATTTAGGAAAGACAGTGAAAGAAGAGTTAGAGCCGCCGAGTACTTGTTGAGAAAACACAAGTCCATAAATGAGGTCTGAAGTCGGTCCCTTCTTCTCATCACTATCTGGCAAAACGTTTTTTGCACGCTCAGCTATGAGAGTTAACTCAACGGCACTCAGTGCGGGACAAACGGCTGAAAGCAGCCAGGCAATATATCTTCCTTTTAGGGAGTGTCGAGAAGGTGCAGCCTCTGTGGGCCAGCGGACACACTGAACCAATCACGGCTGCCTGTTCTGCCCTTAAACCCCCTCTCCAAGTTTCAAATTACAACTATAATGTGCAGACTTGTTCGACGACGACCGAGTCTTCAAGATCCACAAAGTGGTAGTCCACAACGCCATATAAGAAAGGTTTGATTTGCAGCTATAACCTCGCTGTGGAGGGGAAACGTGAAAAGGAAATCGTAGTTATCCCTCCACAGAGCATGTGTGCGGAGATCAATGCAGGGGAAAGAGTAGGAGAACAACCAATCAATATAAACAAACATCAAGTTTATTTTCAAAGCAGTAAATGATCTGCTTTTACCCTTCGTATCAGCACTCATAACCACGTTTAAACCTGTCATATCGTCACCTTCCTAAAATAATGGCCTATGTAATTTTTTGACTAAAATGATTTTTTTGCCTAAATCATCTCCTCATGGTGCTTGCCACTTCTGGTAAAATTGCCTACATCCTCAGTAGAACAGGTCATGAGATTCTACTCCTTTAGTATAATGGTCTATGTCAAGCGTGTGACTTAGGCCGTTCAGTTTTTTGTGTTTTCTGAAAAACCTGAAAAAATGACTTAAGCCATTATTTTAGGAAGGTGACGATATGTAACGTTATAGGCCTACATCACTTAAAATGGTGGCTACAAGCCAAGTTAACCTCTTCAATCCCACAGACCCACTGGTAGCTAGGTCAATTTAACTCATTTCTAAAGATATCACATTTGTCAGGCTTAGGCTAATGTTGGATAAATGTGTACAAAATTATGCACAAAACATTACGAATATTCACATTTGATTAAGTGGTGAAGCCAAAAAACATGGAGCCTTTGGTTTAAATGTTTCACTCACTGTAGGCATCATGTAACCTATAAACTAGATTTGGAACAAGCTGTTACAGAATATACATAATCAGTAGGGGTGTAACAATACATCAATCTGGATCAATATATTGATTCAATGATAAACGATCCAATATCATCGATGCAAATCATCTTTAAGATATGCCTTTATTTTGAAATTCTCGCTTTATATGTTATTCTTTTCATTAAAAACAATGGTTTGTTTTTCATTTAAATGTCTAAAAGAGCTCAGTAATGAAATTGTCAAGTCAGTTGTTTTTTTGTGAGTTAATATTATTGTAATTGATTGTGTTAAATGGGCATATGATAATTTCATATCGATCGTAGGGATCATATGGTTGTCCAAAGAATCAATATATCGTATCACAATAAAACTTTTGACATGATTAGAACCCCTAATAATTAGGGTTGCAACTAACAATTATTGTTATTATCAAATTAATCTGCTAATTATTTTCTTGATTAGGCCAACTTATTTGTCTGTAAAACCCATCACAGTTTCCCAAAGCCAAAGCTGACAGATTAAAATAGGTTGTTTTATCCAACCAACAGTCCAAAACCCAAAGATATTTAGGTGACTAAAGCATTAAATCCACACGTTTGATGAGCAAATATTTGACACGTTTGCTCAAAAATGGCTTAACACCAATTATCAAAATAGTTGCCAATTCATTAATTGATTAATCGCCTAATAGTTTCAGCTCCATGTGTCAGTCAGACAAACTAGGCTATAGGTGATGGGGGAATATTAATGGGGGAACTGGATTTGAAAGGGTTAACCTCCAAAACATAATCTATCAAATCAAACTTGATATTATATAAACTCATCCTCAGGTTGTTAAATTGCTAGAGAAAACACAAAGAAAATGAGCTGTGTGTTCTCAATGACACAGCGCTGGACAGGAATATTGTACTTTTTACTGATGGCAATAGTTTCCAGTTACCCAGCATATAATGGTTAAACTTGCAAAACCAACCATGATGCCTTGCTGTAGTTTAAACCACCCAACAGTACATGAAGTAATCAAAGCCAAAACCAAAGTACATGTACGCAGGTTAACACATCAACAATTAGAAAGAAGATTTTTTTTGTATTGTTGAGTATTTTTTGCATGTTGGTTTAAAGGATTTGAATACATTTCCACTACCTGAAGAGCAGGCAGCGATCCCCTCCTCTAAAAGGCATAATACCACCTCCTTTGATTATCGTGTACAAATGACACACTACTCCTGTCTTTTACTGCTATTCAAACCAAAATACTCCCAGACAGATGGCTGCGCACTCAAGTTGGCTGGCTGTATAGTATTTTTCCATAGTGTGGTGAACGTCTTTGTGAATGCTGTCCCTCTCATGGATGATGGATATGATTGTGTACAATGAGGTCTGAGCCTACACATGTTTTCAACAAGGGTGGCCCTGTGCAGACTGATTCCCAGCTCTAATTCCCATCTAAAAATGAATGACTGCATGCTGTAAGGTACACGCTGCTCTCTGATGTGTTTTGATGGACTGTGGAATTGTTTTTGGGCTTTTAGCAGCGACACTGCGGATGCAGAAGCAAACTCAAGAATAAAATTCAGCTATAACACTATAAGGGCTAAGATGCAGATATATTTAAGTGTGACAGATGTACGTGTCAGACGACTGTTGGTTAGAAAAAGCTCAGAATTATTGTTTCTTTATCACATCTGGAAAATACAGTAGATGGTGCCGATTAAACATTTGAAACCTGTTGCAGTGACTTTGCAGACAAAGATGCAACATGTCTGTACATTATTTACTATCAAGATGTTAATATGGGATGTTTTGCCCCTGCTCATATAGTTATTTGGTGAATTGGTCGTCAGTGTCTCTGTTGAAAAGAAATCCTTAGCCGATTACTCGTTTTAGAATTGTCTTTTTGAGACCGGTAATTTGTCATGAAAAGTTCTGTAAGCTTTTTTTTCAAATGTTAAAATAATGATTAGCCGCAGCCCTAATTCTCATCTTGAAGGCTAATTTGATCGGTTTGACTGAAAATTAGGTTAGGATCTCGTCTATTCAATAGCCCTTTCTCATCAAATGTCCATCATGCTATCAGCTGTATTTTGGCCTTTAGATGATCGTTTTAGTGACCGATCAATCAACAGATTGTTGGATTGCTTTTTAATTGAATGCGTTTTAGCTATGGGGTTTAACATCTCCATGTATGGAAATGATGAACCATGTATGAATTTGGAAACATCTCCACAGAGAGATTTCTATAGAGACATCGGGCACAGCATAAGCTCCACATGCTGTGACAGGTAAAGGTGACATAATATAACAATAAAACAACTCCATAAATTCAGTAGGTGGGCTACAATCCAATAACGTTTTATGGTGCTGCTTTAAATCTCTGATATCACCTGTCAGACATGACACAGTTTTGACATTTTTCTTGACCTAAATTTGATGTAAGTAATA
The DNA here is from genome assembly GCF_031162955.1 of Sander vitreus. NCBI lineage: Eukaryota > Metazoa > Chordata > Actinopteri > Perciformes > Percidae > Sander > Sander vitreus. The sequence continues at coordinate 13,988,076 of NC_135862.1, read as the reverse complement.
ATGGTGAACTGTTGCATCTCTTCTTCAGTGGTCATTTTTGTGCACTTGCCTACATTTTTCTATGCATCTGTCTGTCTTGACGGTGACAGCGGACTGATCCTTTTTTTCCCCAATAGATGGCGCTTGTTGTGAGCTCTGATATGAAACCTCAAATCATGACACAAACGCACATGGCATTATGAGGACAACCAAACCTGTCATTACATTTGAGATTTATAGACAGCTAGGTTATTGGTCTAATTGCAAGCTGTCATGCAGTTAGGATTTCAAATGTGTAAATGTGCAGCCAGCATTGCGCATTTGTCCTGTTGCACTGCTCTGAACAAGATCATCCTTTTTATTCCGTGTCAGATAGAAGTAGCCTCAACGGCATTTCTGGTTGGGAGTAGCTGTAATAAATGCTGATACAATGGTAGGCTAAATAAAATTGTGCTGCATCCTTAACTTAAGCCTATAGTAGGCTACTTCAAAAGGCACGAGTCAAATAACAGTTGTTATGCATTTTTTCTTGTTTGGATCAACCAAATTGATCACGTTTTTAATATTGCAGAAATCCAGCTCTCCTGACTGTACATCTGGCTGAAAAATACACACATTTTAGGACATAGAGATACAGTTTGAAACCCCAGCAAGCAAAGCAAAAACTGGCAAGACTCCTGCGTAAACTCAGATAATGGTAAAATTCTAAATAAGTCTCCAACTAACAGACAAACCAACCTTGGCGGCTGCATGGGCTCTCCGCGACTCTGGGAGTCCTGCAGGAACCCGGAGGACAGCGAACAGGAGCGAGAGGAAGCAGACTCCTAAAAAATCTCCCCCTTAAAAAAAACTCGTCCTGTGTGTCACTGTAATCCGAAATCAAACGCACTCAGTAGCTTTCTGAGTGTTAAATCCGCCAATCTATGCATGATGTCCACCGATCTGCTTCTCGGTGAAATGAAAGTGCTTTTTTTTTTTTTTTTAGGTGGGATTCATTTAAACAGCCACTTCTCGCACCCGGGGGGGCTCAGATCTCTGCAGCCATTGCTTAACTCATTTGACTATCGGTCGATCGGAAAGGAGACATTATGATAGATTAAGTCCAGTAATTGCCCTCATCCGCGCGTTGAATCCAAATTGTTAGCTATGGTCGACGTCGGGGAGAAAAAAGCCCTGAGGGCAAAGCTGCTGCTGCTGCTGCTGCTGCGTACGATCCGCTGTCTGGATGTTGTGAAATGGCTAGTTAGAAAGTGTGAGAGAGACAATGATCGGCTCTGCATGACGCCGCTGGGAGCCCCAAATCTCAGCTGTGAAACCCCCCTTTTTCCGAACTAGTTGTTCTCTCTTTGGGAGAGTCCTCAGTCTGGAGTTAAAAACACTGATTGTTATTTTCTGTTAAAGCAAGTGAAAGCCATGTATTGTCAGCTTGTCATTTCTGGATAGTGATAGGTGCCTTATTTTTTTTTTTTTTTTGCCTTATTTCAGAATATGGACTATATCTGTTCTGCAGGATTTGGATAGAAGTTTCTGCACCTTTGACAACTCAAATAAAGCTGAATTGAACTGAGACTTCATTTACACATTGCTTTATTACTTTGTGGTTTTGATTTCCAACAAATAGCCCCCATTGTCAGATCTACACCCTCACCAGATTAACATTTAGCAGACCCTCATCTCTGTAAATCACAGGTTGGAAAAAGACAAATCCGTAATAATCAGGATTTATTGGAGGATCAGATGGACAAACACTTTTGCAGGGAGGAGAGGGGGGTGGGGTATGCTCAAAGGCAGAGAGGGCTGTGTGGAGGCTGCACCTGTGTTTTATAGGATAGGACTGCATGCAGGAAAATACCACCACCCTCCCCCTTTTCCTCTTCAGCTTTTAGAGCCTCCACTACGTACAAAATAACTGGTTCTCTCTGCTCAAGTTTCCCTCTGATTAGGAAAATCCATCACACCAGAGAGGGCAGAGGCTGACAGTATGCGAGTGAAGCAGCAGAATGACTCATTTAGTGTTGTCACTGTGTCCAATCCAGCAGACATGCAGAGCTGATAGTTGAAACCCCTGTGATTTCACCTTAACGATGATGCAGTAGATGTTGTTAGCATGCAGCTACCGACAGAGCTGTTACATTACATCATCCCTTTGTGCATCCAGCAAGAAACTGACCCCTGTAATCCACTCGTTTACTATCACAGCCCAGACCTGCCCTTTCCAGATGGCCACTGAGAGGCAGCATATTTTACACTGATGTAACATAAGAACATGAAAGAGTGACACCCCGGTGTGAAAAGAATGGTTTTAGAGGTGCCGGATGCCGGCCCCATCTCAAACACAGCTGGTGTACACGCTGCCTTGCTGAGGTATTATGGCGAGTTAACACAGCAGATCTGCTTTACATATCCAGATTAATAAAACACTTTTTTAGTGTTACAGTTCAGTGTCTGCTGTATTTTACAGAACAATCAGTGACAGCCATGTGACTGTTACAGGCTCAAATGAAAGAAGCATTTAGTAATGCTTACCCTTGGAGCTCTCTGTGAGTTTCCTTTAGTAGCCTGTGATTTAGTCCATTATAAAAATCTCTTAAACTCAGGCTGCCTCAGCAAATAAAACAGAAACTATATAAAGGTAGAAACCGAAGATAAAACTACCAGAGAGCACACAATTCCTGCGAGACCAATGTAAAAAAGATTACAAGCTCCTTGATCCTGACAATCCAGCAATTTATTTTTCAAACCTTGTGATATAAAAGTAATATAAATCCAGAAAAGACTGGCTCACTGATTGATTTTACTCAAACTTCCCTGACACACAGAGGAAGTTTGTTGCAGGATTTCCGCAACATGATCAATCGTAAACCGCAAACTGTAAGTTCAACAAACACATTCAAATGTTGCTTCACTTTACGGCGATTTCTTCAGATCATCACATGTTGTACTTCCCAAATGTGGGATCAAAAGTTCACTGTTGTCTTCTTGTTAAAGGACAATTATGATTTCAGATGTTGCTCATCAGTTTATCATAAATTCACCTTACTGATGACCGACTCAGTTTCAATACCTGTTGCATTGTTTTGTGTGCAAAGAAAATAATGATTATGTACATAAGAAATGTGACCACATGTTGGGAGTGGATGACATTATGAAAGACATACAGAAAACTAGTCAGCGATTCCAGTATTTCTGAGTCAGACATGGATTAGTAAACATTGTGTGCTCTTACTGACCTTCAAGTTGCCTTTTGAACTCCTGCAGCATAACAATTAGCTTGTCACAGTGCGCCGGGCCTCTTTTTTCTGAGGTGTCACATTGCACTGTGTTTCGGACGCCCCTGAAAAATTTGACAGGGGCCGTTTCAGATTATACAGACGCAGCCTCATGTTTCATTTCGTGATCATTGTGTGACCGGAAAGAAATATTATGTTATTTTTTCTCTTGTTTGTTTCTACACCATTTACAAAATAGTATCCATTGTCATGTGGAGTTGATTAATATTTCATACACACCTGTAATAGAGCTGAAAAGGTTAGTCTATACATTGATTACACAATTAATTTGATAATCAATTAACTGTTAAAGTAATTTCCATCTTTTCTGTTGTGAGGATTTGCTGCATTTCTTTGCCGTATGCCATAATAACCTGTATATCTTTAGGTTTTGGACTTTTGGGCGGACAAGACAAGCCATTTGATGACATCACATTGGGCTTTAAGAAATGTATAGAACAATGAATCCATTAATTGAGAAAAGAGTTAGTTGCAGCCTTTATCTGCAATAATAACAGGCGATTCTATTCGAAATAAAAGGAACCACGGTCTCAATTAGGTTTTTTCAAAATTACGGCCAAAAAGAAAAAATAAGTTGTTTAGCTTTAAAGGAATATTTCTGATTTTGTGTTGCAAACAAAAGCTGTATTATCCTTTTTGATTTTCTTATGAGGTTAATCAGTTCTTCAATCAAAAATCAAAAAATACACTGTTCATGCCAGTATATAATATGTAACTGTTACATACCTCTGCTATAACATACTGTAGTGTATGGACTGCTTTGATTGTGGTGTATCAGAGAAACTCTTTTGCCATGTTGACAGGACGGGAAACGGGACTGCTAACAGCTGCAGCAAATGCTATTGTCTATCTTCTCCTTTGAATGACACATGTATATAAGTCACACATATACTACATATACTATATATGCATATTTCTCAGTGTGTGGAATATTGTATTGCTGGCATGGTATTATGAACTGAAACACATCTTGTAGACCCCACTGAGTGCATCAAATATGACTGAAGTGTAATTCTTATATGTTAAAGTTGACCTGTTACTTCCAAAGGTTTCTCTTGTTTTAAAGGCTGTTAAATGATAAAATACAGTTAACCAGTGAGAGTCCATTGGCATTTATTAAAGTACAAATAGACTAAGATGTATGCTTTATGTACATGATTGAAAATTTAGAGGGGGTAGTGCATCTAGCAGCACTGTCTTTGGTAATAAGGTGTGAGCATGAATGCACAAAATTCTATTAAGTGGTGATATGTGGGGCTCAGACACTGTGTGGAATTACTGCCATAGTCACTATGAATGCACGAAGCTTGCAAATTGGCCTGTTGGTGCACACAGAGGAATGGGCTTGAATGTGCAAACCCTCATTACAGAATCTCCTTTCTCATTTTAAGCAGAGAAGAAGAGTTTCTTTCTTTTTTTTCTAAAGCCAGACTGCAATCTAGCGAGAATTAAGCACACTGTTTAATTCCAGACATGAACAGAACCAGACAGAGTGTGTACAGACCGCAAGACAAATAATTAGCTTCGCTGCTAAACAGAACTGATCTTGGTGAAAGACACAGCACATCAAGCCAAGTTTTAGGCAAGACCATTAGTGAGTGAATAACTGTTTTTGACCATGAGTAATCATCACAATTTTGCACCTGACAAGGTTTAAAAAACACATGCTGTTGGTGAGCAGCCATGGCTCCATTAGCATGCAAGATGCCATAAATGCATGCAAGAAAAACTGAGGCTTATCTCAATAAAACAGCTGCCTTTTTAATTTCCTGCTTCTGAATTTCTGTGCAAAGAGTGAAGAGAGTGAATATCTAAATATTCAGTTTATGAATATAAAATTAGATAATGCTTTTCTACACACAGTGTGAAACACCTTTCCGGCAATTTCATTTATAGTAATTCACAACTAATCATGGCATGGCATTTTGGCATTATGCATGTATTTGTCTTTACTGTCAGAAAAACAATTTGTGCATGTTTTTTATTTTTTATTTTACACAGACAATGGAAAAAAGTGCTCCAATTTTGGTTCTTAGTAAACTAAAATTAAATACGGAAATTGCGTGAATCACATTTATTCTTAAGACTACATGGATTAATATAATTATTTTTAAGCTAACACCAGGTTAGGAAAATAATTATTCACTGTCACAGCTGTATTAGCAGCAATCAGTTGAGCTTCTAGCCGAAATATTGTTAACTACACAAGACAATTCTCTGTAACTTCCTATCAGAACCAATAGTTCCCCTCCATCCAAACTCTGGTTATCCATCCTTGACCTGTGTAAATGCAGGGCAATGATAAAAAGTGTAGACTTTATCACAACAAGCTGGTTTACAGTCTCAGTCTTAATATTTGTATTATGTGCATTTGAAGGTAAATGCTGCCAATGTCAGCCAGCCTGAATTCTTCACGGCTCTTTTATGTCTTGGCTTTTTCTTGGTTGTTGAACTTTACTAGAGTTCTGCAGTGTTGTCCTGTATGCACAGCTGCAGGGGCTACATCCTGCCCTTCCTTTTGTCACATCTTGTCACAATAGCTGCAGAGGAAAGCTCAAGTTTTTGCAGGTGCCAGCAAATTATCGGCAGCCCCAAAATCACTTTGCAGCTTTCATGCTCTGCTGATAGTGAGAAACAGGAATCAGGCTGATTCTTTAAGCTGCACGGGGGAATCTGATGCATGTAGTGTTTGCTGTTGCCTTAACGTTTATCACCTGAATAACCCCTCATTTTGCTTTTAGAAACCATCACAATGCTGAAATCCAATAAGACGCAATCTGAAATGAATTCCTAAACCAGTCTAGCCAGTAAATCTCCAGCATTATAGCACTGTTGGCTCGCAAGTTTTTCACTTTTAGCCCCGGCTGCTTCTAGCTCTCTCTCTCTTTATTACTTTGACCACACGCATTGACTTTAAAATACCCCAGTTAGGATAGCTGCTCCTACAAATCCCACAACTCGCTCCATTTCACATTTTAATAATCTAATTCCTTTCAAATTTTCATTATTTCAAGCAAATATGACCATTATTGCATGTATAAAAAAATCACTGAAATTAATGTAAATGTAATGTAAAAGTTTGGAGTCTACCCATTCACTATCTATGCAGTAAAGTCAATTTCATTTGCAATATAAATTGGCAGTCCTATTTTAGTTTTAAACGATTATCACGGGTAAGTTGTTTGATAAAATCTTAGAACAATCCGTCCAACAGCGTAATTGTATCCTCAGTGGGTGGAATGAATACATTTGCAATTCTAGGGCCTAAAAAAAGATCATTTCCATGCTAGAATATTTATAGTCTCCTTAAAACTGTTGGAGAGTGGAATTCAGTGGTGGCTGAAAGAACAGATGGATCTAAAACTCATTAAGATGTATGCAATCTCCTCAGCAGGCCAAAGAGGAGCTATTTCCCCTTCGATGCTCCCAAATATTTGGAAATGCCTCTTGTGTTGTTGCTGAAGACAGCGGGGCCACACCACTACTAAATGTCATCCATGTTTATATTACTGTGCAGCCTTGTAGTCCACTCCATCTTTGTAAAGTGTGCGGTTGTTCATTAATGAGCTGTGGAAATGTCAGCGCTTTGGGTTCAGATTAATTAAAGAGCCCACAGACGTCTAATTACAGGAGAAAGACTTACAGATATCCCCATCCCTCAGAGACAGTGGACCTTTCCCCCCAGGGTTAAATGATGCTGTTATTGATCGTCATATGTAAAATGATACTGTAATTTCTCTGTGTCGGCTGTTGCAATAGAAGCAGGTTAATTGGATCAGACCCTTAAAAGGAAAAAAAGATGAAAACATTGATGCTGAACAAGCTATAAAGGTTTGATTTTTTTATGCCTTAGCTCGGGGATCGTGCTTAATATGCAATGAGGTTAATTAACAGTAAGTCGAATGGTTGTGGAGCTCCACAGTCTGGCCCTGCCCTTGTGGTGGTGATGGCGTCAGGAGTTTGTTCAGGTGTTTGTCGAACAGTCTAATGGCGATTGAGGCTGTTGATGTTTTACTGACGGCTCTTCATGGCGAGCACCTCACACCGCGTGGCTCGCCTGAAAAGTTGAGAAACAGGAGGAGACTCGAGGCCCCCCCCTCAGACGTAAAAATCCCAATGGCAGAGCCAAAATAACATCAGTGAGTCATAGTTGCCTCCAGGCCACGTTGACTTTATCTCCTCTGTCTCAACATGCTGGCTGGTCCTCTCACCAGTAACTTTAATTAAAGCTAGAGTAGGAGTCACCACATATTTAACCTCATCGTAATATGTCAGTGCGATCCATGGCCAGTTTGCACAAATTTCGTAGAGTTATAAATCAAGATTTAGATTTATGTGATGGTTAAAAACTGCATTCAGATAAGGTGCCACCATCTTATTGTAATACAACTGAAATTCTATTAGCAAAGGATTGACAACTTCCCCTTGTCATGTGGCAGTTAAGTTACACTTTGTAAGGAAAAGAGTGAAAGTGAATGGTGGTTTTCATGACAAGTCTGATCAGTCAGTATGTCCCTACTTGCCCATGTATTTTCAACATTTCCTCTTATTTGTGGCAATCAAAGCAAACCCAGGGAGCAACATACATTTGGTTGATGAAAAGTCAATGATATGACAAATGACTTATTAGGTCAAATAGGTTGCCTTTTACAAAGAGCTATCACGTGTCCTGACAGACACCCACTGTAACTGTCAGGGCACGTAAATGAACTAAACCTTTGGCTGTAAAAAGAAAGAAGAAAGCAGAAGATACTCAGCATGTTAATACCTATTTTAAATCAGCGGTTCAGAACAGTGTGATGAACTGTAGTATGTGCAACAGATATGTACTATCAAACAAAGAAGTCCTGTGCTGCTCTTAACAGCATGCACTGTTCTTGAACTGTGCAACCACTGACACAGTAAGCTGCCAAATTAGCTTTGAGGGTAGAAAAAGCATCCAAAAAGGCATGTAGGTACAGTAACTGAGAATATCCATGACAGGAAACGGTGATATCACAGGCCTTGCACCATTAGTTAAAGGCACACTACTTAAATAAAGCAGCACACACCACATTAAATTGTGTGTATGTCACTAGCAGGAAACATTTGCACAGTCTAAAGCCCTGATCAAGGAAATACATTTTCCCCTAAAGTCGACAGATCTTTGCCAGTGGCAGAGCCCAAAGCTATGCTGCTGCCTCTTGTTAGTCAGCTGGAAGCACCCAGCCGTCCACTTAACACATGGCTATTATGTCCAGCACTCTGATAGGAGCTGGAACTGCCACTTCAACTTTACTGCAGGTGTGAGAAGCCAGGGAAGAGTCTGAAAATGAGCTCTTTGTACTTCTGAGCTACACATTCGAAGGCAAGCAAGTTGTTTTCTGTGCACTCGCTGAACAAGAACATGAAAACAAGCTTCCTTTTAATCTCTGATTAAATATCTTCGCCCCATGAGTTAGTAGCAAGACTGGGGAGATCTTGCATTAATAATCTCTATGATGAGCAGGCTTTCGAGGGTAGTGAGGGTTTCCAGTTGCAACAAACTGAACAAACAAGCACCAGACAGGTGAGGAGTTGGTGACAGATTAGACTACATTCCTTGCGAAGGAGGAAAATATGTGGCCTTCCTGTTTCCTCTGAATATCAAACCACACCTGGATGAGCTCAAGGGCCAGTCCAAGTATAGCTGGTTTCCACAGCCTCAGGGCCCTTTTCAGTCTGACAATAACACGGCGGTGCAAAACGCTGGCTTCCTCATACAGTTTAATGAGACCACTGCGTTGGCACAACAGGGGTTCATGTTGAAAAAGCCCTGGGCAAAATACACAGGGTGGCACAGCTGAAAAGCTAAATAACAGTGCAGTGTCATCGTGCAACACACTGAATACAAGGTAATACCTCACGGTGTGTTACTTACTGCATTTAGATTGAGGAGGACATTATTGCTGTTGTGATGAGCTTCCTCAAGTTGTACAATCTAAAGAGTATAAACCACTGTGCAGTGTCTTAGCTTTTGATAAACATTTCATTTTGACGTGTGGGTTCAGATTTCAACTTCTTTGCACCCTGCAGCAATACAGCAACACAAATGCAGCACCTTGGGTTGTTTGCCGGAGTGAAAGCATTATTCCAAAATAGTCACCCCACTACTAACCTTGTAGCATTAGTTTCTTTTGTGGTGTTACATAATTGCAACAGTTCGTTAACTAGTGAAACCAGTTACAAATAAACAGTGTTTTGCTCCTTTCAAATGAGCTCAATTGATTGTGTCAGTGTTTAAATGTGTGAGTAGATGGTCAAACAGTGTCTGAAACCCCCTCCATCCACATCTTTTCCACGTTGGAATTATGGGATGGCTGCATTTGACAACTTCTGTAACTTTGAAAGACATTAATCTGTCAAGCAATGATTGGCCAGGTGTGTGGAAGTATGAAAGTAAGCAGGGTTTGAACTTCTATTTCGAGTTTCCTCTTTTCACACAACTACACTGCAACACAATGAATGCCTTTGAGGAGAGACTGTCCGCCCCTTTCAATGACAGCACCCTGCCATGGTTGCCACACAAGATGTCAGCAGTCCACCTCACCTCATCTTAAAGGGTATTTTCGTTTTTTTTCAACCTGGACCCTATTTTCCCATGCTCCACATCGCTGTCTTTGGACAAGAATTCACCTCATGAGATTGATAATGCTGTCAGACACTTTGAATAACAATCTGAGCCTGTCAGTGGTAACCACATTTAGAGGACAAAATTTGAGGGTGCACAATTGCCCCATTGGGTTACATTGCAGCTTGGTTCGAGACGGCCCAGTTACAGCGTTCTCCCTCAATACTGGACCAATTTCAAAGATTTTTGTTCACATCAGTCTATTAGACCCAAATGCATGGGAAAATAGGGTTTAAGATTTGCTGTTCATGGTTGTGCTCAGGTCTGAGCAATTGGTCCATGGAAGAGTTTGAAGCTGTTACCAGCCTGGCCTGGACAACCACATATACTTTACTACCTAGTTCTTATAAAATGTAGGCTATTGACCTTAACAGCAGCAGGTGCAGCTCACTTGGAGTGTTGTAGAGTCTGTAGGAGAGGTTAAGGCACACAGGCCAAAACATTTTAGCTTAACTACATTACATGTGGGAATGTGCATGTTGTAAGCTTGTTAAATGTAATAAGTGATGTGTGAGAGACCTAAGCTAAAACTCTAATTTGTTGCATTGATTGTGTTGTAACTAAAAAGGAACTGCAGTTGTCTGGTACATCTGCAGTGGAAAAAGGGGAACAAGTATTTTCATAAAGTAAAATGAGTCCTTTGTCTCAGCACAGAGGATGCATAGTTTGTTGGGTGACTTTTCCAGATGGCTGACACATGCTCATTTGCTTTCCAGCTGCTATCAGTCTCTTTTTCACAGTAAGGTGATCCACGCTCATGAGCCCAGCTGTATCTTTGCAGCAAATTCCAGGGTATCAGCAGTCAAACACTCTGTGTCTCTCGTGTAAGACCCAACTTCACCCCATTTTTTGGAAAACACTACCACACCACACATACAAAGGGAATAAAACCGAGTGTGGGCAGACAGATGTGAATGTGAAAAAAATAAACAAAGATGAGCCAGATTTTATTTGACTTTTACCAATAATATCTTTAAATATAGCATTCTTTAGGGTGTGTTTCTTACACATTGCTGCTACCATCAGTATGTGGAGAAATGGAAAGAGCTCTTAGTCGGTCAGTGCACCCTACGCAGAGGAAATCTGAAATCACTCTGCCATTTTAGATAAGACACTCAATTTCTGTCAGATCCCAGAGCCAAGAGTGAATTCTGCTGTGCAAAACCCAGAGAATCTGCCCATACTTGTCCTCTGATGCATTTCAACAGTATTGATTGACGGTATCGACTGCTTTTTCAAGTAGATTCAAAGCAATTGTAGTAAGAAAGCTGTTTGAGAATGGAGACTCCAGTTTCTTGTAGGTATTGTCTCTTTTTCTGTTTAAAATACCCTCATGCATTTTTCTAAATCTTCACCCATATGACCAACAAAGATCCAATACAATACCCACAGCGTTCATTATTAAAAAATCCATAATTGCTTAGTATTTTACTTCCTCCTGCTTTCTCTTTCTGTCTCATATTCAGTCTTTCTTTTGCATTTGCCCTCAGACACATACTTTTCCCACAATATTTTTCCATCCATTTACCAAGTCCTTCTTTTTGCACCTGCAAAATTTCTGTCACAATGCAGCAGGCTGACAAAGAACTGAAGCCATGGTATACAGAGGCAACTGTCAGCCAGTATAGCTTTAACACAATGGAAGGTAGAGAAAAAAACCTCTTCTAAAGCATCCAATTGGAACCACACAGGCAAACAGCTCAAATAAAACCAGGCAGAGAAGACTTAGACAGATACAGAAAGCATGAAGGGTGAATGAAAAGAGAGCTGGAGGATCTAGAGATGAGCATAGACAGGCCTCATAGCGATCTACAGCGCTGCTGACATCCATGCAGCTGGATTCTTGCTTTTATCAACACAACTGAAAGCAAAGCAAATACATTGGAGAGAAAGGTTTATTTGGCGTAGACATTAAAAACCATCCATTACATTGACGGCCATGCAAGCAGTGGCAACATCAGTCTTTATTCTTGCTTAATCAGTGCTTTCATGCCATGTCTTAACTCTTTTTTTTCTCAAGCTTCTCTTGCAAACACACATATACGAATGCATCTTCCATAAAACTGGGAGAACAATTGTTCATTTTGTGAACCAATAAAACCATTGAGAGCAAGACTCAAACACCCTTCAGTTCCAAAAGATAATTGGATCCTGGATAAAGAAAGTTTAGTCTAACAATTTAACCCATTTTCTACATATAATGTATATTTCTAACTACCTCAACATGCTTCAGAGGCCATTAATCCTTTCCTTCTGCTCTCAGTCCGGCGAGCTGAACCTCTGGGTTGTGACATAGGAGTGCAACGCTGATTGGAGTTGATGGCTTGTGCTGTTCTTTGGTTAAAAACCTGTTAGAAACAACTGGACGTCCTTTGCGCTGTGTTGAGCTCAGTGATAAAACCCTTAACTTGTCAGGCTAGTTAAATTATTTTACGACAGTCTATTTTGTTTGCTAACAACACTCCGGATTATCGGTTTAACCATTTTCCCTCATGGCAACTTCCATGAACTGTAATTAGATTTCACTTTTTAAACCCTGACATCATCGGCTGCTGCTGATACTTTCAGTGCTCCACGTGGGACGATCATGTGTCGTGTTCTCAGGAATTCACCAGCCCGTTTTAAATGTGAGGGTATGTGAGAAAACGGAAGCAGCAACTTTTGAATGTGTCTCTCTGTGGCTGCAGTGTATCTGCTCTCCTAATCCTCGACACAAAGCCTAGATGAGCAGCACCTTTGTGTGTGTCAGAATGGCAGGCTTAAGAAACAGGCCTCGGCATGCATGGCTCCTCACGCAGCAGCAACACGGTGGAAACTTAGCTGACACTGAGAACGTCTACAGCAACATGGTGGAATAATGCTGGCAGGGATAAAAACACATCCATACGTGCACAAAAATGTACGCTCACGCGACAAATACACTCTCTGTTTGCCACTGTAAATGTTTTTGTGTACGTGCTTAGCCGTTTTCTCCAGCAGTATAATGCAGGTAACAACAGGAAAAAAAGGAATTTATAATAAGTTGTTACAGGCTATAGATGTGTTTATTCCTGCATGAAATCATGAGTGAATGATGAGGGTAAAAATTGTATCAAGTGTTGAAGAAAAAACATGAATTTGGTTTGGTCTCACTGGCAGATTATAGAAACAGAGATGTTCTGAGGCAGCAGTGGTGGAAAGTACTGTTCTTAAGTACAGTTTTGAGGTATTTGTACTTACTTACTTGTATTTCCATTTTCTACTCCTTTCTACATCTGCTTAACCACATTGTATAATGAAATATACTCTTTTACTCCAATACAATTAGTATAGTTACATTAAGCTACTTTTCAGACTTTTTAACAGTATAGCTACTTTACAGATTGAGATTTTACATTAAAAAATACATTGCTAAAGATGAAACCAATGTCTCCCAATCTTTTTGACTTGCGACCTCGTACAAAAAAGAAGTATCTACTTGGCCCCCTTGTCACGTTTCCACCAAAGGAGTGATTTTCCCTCCAAACTTCTTAGACTCATTTAAATAACTGTTTGAGGCTATATATTAGTATTTCACAAAGAAGCAAAAAAAGTAAGTCTAAAAAATGAAAACAAATTTGTGTAACAGAAGAACCTTTTCATCTTTATGCCACATTAATCATCTCATCATCCCAGGTTTATTTTGTAACTTATTTTGGGACCAACTGGCTTGACCCCAGGTTGGGAATCACCAGACTAAAACATTAAAAGTGTATATAAAGAAATTAAACTAGCTCTTTGCTTTGCTCTAGCCACTTTGACCAACACCACTAGTAAAATGTTACTTACGCGTTGTTACATTATTAACAATCTAATAATATAATACATAATAAGTCAGTCACATTTTTCTGCACAATGAGTACTTTATTTTGCTGAATACTTTTGAATGAAAAGATTGTTTACCTAAAATAATAATTCTATATTGTTGTTACTTAAACAAAGGATCTGAGTACTTCCACCACTCAGGAGCAGGTAACATTTTGTAGTATATATATATTTTGTTGGCTGATGTTTTATGTAACTGTGAAAGAGTTAATAAATGGTTCTACACTACGAAAAAGCCTTTCCTTAAAAAAACATGTTCTTTGCATGCATTCTTTACATACATGCTTGCATGTGTGTCAATCTTATATTGCACCTGGGGGTGTCTGTTTCTACTTTCTGGATACTATGAGGTATTCAGAGCAGCTCTCACAGAGATTCAAAAACATGCAGAGGAAGGGAGATTGTAGCAAAAATCTGAGTACTCCACTGTGGATTCAAAGGAGCCATTTTTTAATGTTTAACTTTCTTTAACGACTGTGCAAAAGATTCTGATTAAAATCAGATTTCAATAGTTTACTTTCAATAGTTACTTTCAATAGACATCTAACATTATTTGGCATCATATTCAGAAGTCAATCAGAGACAAAACTGTATTCAGAGTTAAGAGTTGGACACTATAAGATTGTGAAGATATTTCCACTGAAGTTCAATGCAGTCCATTTTCCATTCATGCCATTCATGAATTTTCTATTTCAGGTAATGTCAGACTTTTTATTTTTCACTATCCTAACCTTGGGATGTGCTGTTGTGGAGGGTAACACATTTAGACGCTGCCGTTTTCATTAATACTGTCATGTTTCTCTGGAGCTCCCAAAGGCAAACTCATTTTGGCAGCCTGGCGTTGGATCAGGCCAACCACCTGTCATCTTATTTCTGCACATGGCCTCTCCTGTCAAACACTCCCTCACATTCCTCCCTGCGCCCCACACAGCACCTGTGATTGGCTCACCCATTGCCATCACAGCTGTCAGGCTCACACTCAGTGTTTTAATTAAAGTGATAGACCTCCCAAAAAGCTGTTTATTCTAACAGCTTGGTATTTTATAGCCGAACCTAATACAGCAAAAATGTAAAGTTTGAGGATGCCAAATATCAAGTAATATTATCTGATGCATGTAGATGTATATGGTGCTCTAGTTAATAACTTTACATCATACAATGTGTTCACAGTGCCATTGTTTCAGCCATTTATCAAGTTAAAATGACAAACATTCACTGGGTCCAGCTTATCAAATGTGCAGATTTAATGTTTTTCTTTGTCATAAATGATAGTGAAGTGAATAGTGATGGATTAAAAAAAAAGACATTTAAACATGTCACATTGGATAATTGTAATGGACATTTTCTTTTATATTTTCTGACCATTTTTAAACTAATCAACTGATTCATTGATGAATGAAAATAATAATTAGTTGAAACCTCACATGTTTGGTTGGAGAAAGGACTTTTTACACATTTTCCTTTCGGAGCTTAGATGACATTACTCTAACATGTTGAAAGCAGTCGTACAGACACAAATCAGCCACAGCAGACTGACTGAATGAAACACAAAAGTCCAACGTCCCTGCACAATTGGATTTGTGTCATCTTCATCTCCAGAGAGTTTAGTTCCCAGGAAGCCGTAATATTCAGCACAATGACACAATGTCACTTACAACACATTGATCCAATTCATCCAGACTCTATGGGCTCATTTGGAAGTAAACTCAAGCACTCTTTTTTTGTAGATGACTTTCAAAATCATTTGCTACGCAACATCTCACCAAAAGAAGTCTAGCAGGCAGCAAAATAAAGGTTTGTGAAGTGAATTTGTCAAAAGATATTTCTTAAATTAAAGAGTATTAAACTATTTTGCAGAGAATAAAAATAGCTGCATTACTCATTTTCAACATCAGCAGCAGTAATATGTAAAGTATGTGGGTGATTATGCAACAGGCTCACTGAAAGCCTCCCCGCCAACGGTGTCATTAGAAGCCTTTAAATGTAGGTGCAGAGCAAAATCGAGCAAAAGCCAGCAGCAGGGATAAAACAAAGACTATTGCAACAACAGAGCCAAGATAGAGTTTGTATTCGAAGCCAGCCTCTTACTGTCGTCCATATTCATGCATTAGTAGAAATTATGGATGGTTTCTCCAACAGTGTTATTGAATTCACCTCACTATGCTGCACCGGCAATGCCTCTGCAAATATCATCCTTTGATCCATTTCGTAGTGCTAATGCCTCACTGAAAATACAATCTGTGTCAGCAAAAAATACTTCTTTTCTTTTTTTATGAGGTGGAAGAGTGTGTGAAGCTTTTCAAGGAAGAGAACTATAGACTCTGCAGCAAACAGTTGTTCAATTAATCATGAAAATGTGTGCAAATTAGCTGCAGAAAGAATGCATGGACAGTTGCAAAATATATTTATATGATAAAATATGTTCTGTACCACAGGAATAAAAAAAACAATCCATAAATTATGTGGGATTAACAAATTAACCCAATAACCCCTGAATGCAATGCATTATTCATGTTTGTGACAGTTGAACTGGTCCTCATGAAAAGCTGATTTGATGTTGAGTTTAAAGGGACTTTTCAAATTTTTTTTCCTTCTGAGTCCCTTTTTCTGTGATTCGACTCCGACGGCGACCGACTTTGATGTTTTCAGAAAGTGTAAATGGAAGCAGAGCTGAATGAAGCGGCTGGGTATCACTGTGTGACTGACTTTTCTTTTCATTTCTGGACACTAGTAGCTAAGCAGAGCCTCAGCTGAGGATAAAGCATCTGATCTGTGCACTCAAATATTGCCAGGCCTCTAACATATTTACTAGATAGGCTTGTTACAATTATTATCCTGAAAAGACAAAACGGAAACAACAAAGGGGGCGGGGGGAAGGTACTTTAAATGAGGCAAATCTTTTATCACAATGTCACTCAATCAAATTAGCCAGTAATGAAGCTTTATTTTTCCTGAATGGCTCCAGTGTTTTGTTCAGCTGACAGAGCACCGAGCCTGAAGGAGTTCCTGAAAAAAAAAAAAAAAAACTTTTTGAAATGCCCCCATTCAGGCCAAAGGAAAGGATTTTTTTCCCAAGCCAATGTTCTCACACTTGTGCTTGCATCTCAAATAAACCTCCTATGGATTCCTAACTTCACAGAATGGCAGTGGGGGGGGAGGGGAGTCAGTGTCGGATGGAGTGATGGGAGGGGGGGACTGTGTGCCAAAAAGAGCGTTTTATAGAGATGCTGATTTCTTATTCAGTGGCCCTCTGTAAGAACAGGAACCCAGAGGAATGCACATCTACGATTCTCATTCAGAGGCCATAATGCATCGGTCGTATATGAGCTGAAAAAAAGTTTCCCCGGTGGGAAAATAGTGACCCCCCGAACCCGTTGGAAAGATAGCTGCTGTGCGGAGGGCTCGTGCTGCAGAGGTGCATTGTGGAGCGAGCGCTGCCTCTCACCTGCACTGAAAGAGAACGAAAGCCCTCTCGAGGTGTTTACACCAAGCCCTCCTCTGTCTTCCCACTGGAGTGAAGGAATAACAACATTATGGCAGAAAACTTGGAAATGCCCCTGTTGCTAGATCTTAATCAAGCCATTCAGAAGAGGCATGGGTGACAATTCATACTTATTTTGCAGATATTTTCCCTTTGATCCATTTTTTTTGGGGGGACCGGTAGATTATGCTGAACACATTATGAAGCATGAAGATTGTCATGACAAAAAGAGCAGTCACACCTGATAAGCATCATAAAAACACCAGCTAAATCCAAGAAGTTAGATGGAGTATACAGGCTGAGCAAACACAATGAGCAGATAAGAGTTTTTAAATGTGTTGAGCGTTTCTAACAGCCATTTCGACAACATCTGAAGTAACTGACAGCCGAGTGGCTTCTAAAAAACTAAATATGGTTGAACCTAAAATAACATTTCAGCCACTAAATTAAATATGAGCTTTGCTGTTTATATTTTGGACTACTAGAGGCACAGTGATACTGTAAAATTCAGATAGGACAGACCAAATGCATAAATAAGTAGCAGTTAATCTATATCTTGGCAGAGCTGCTTGGATGTGCATTTATTTTCTTATTTTCCCCGAGTTGGAGCCAGCATTATGCAAGACTCGTGCCACATTTGGAAGAATTAGAGATTATCCACTGTTCCAGCTGACAAGACTGTTAAACAGATGTTGAATTGGAGACAGAATATCCTCAGCGGAGTGAAGCCAAGAATACCAACTGGATTTACAAACTGCACTGATGGACACATGACATTTAGGTTTTGTGTGTGTGTGTGTGTGTGTGTGTGTGTGTGACAAAGAGAGAAAATACAGAGTACATGTTTTACTTACCAACAAAGCACCTAAACAACAAGGCCGTGAATGCAGCAGACTTATCCTGTAGTCTAGTTGGAGACTAATGTCAGCTCATTGGCAGTTGCATAGAGAATGAGTTTCCTGGGTGATATTAGTATTTGCGGTGAGTTGTGCATGGCGGTCACATTAGAGATGCTCTTTATATAAAACCTCTGAAGAACCTCCGTTCAATGGGTCCACAGTCTGGGGAATGCTTTGTAGACAGCCAAAGATCAGGGCTTTTCTTCCGCCCCCCCCTCCTCTCAGGCTGTGTGGTTTTGATGCTGATGCCATATGGTACATTCGTACTTAGAAGACCTCCACGTTGCTATTGTGTTAAATGCTATTAATACACACATGTATTTATATCTATAATGCAATTCTGCCTTCATTTGCATATCATCATATATTAATCAAATATAATTTTGATTTTGGAAAATCAGTACAGACAGTTAAAGCAATGCTTCTCTACCATAAACAAATGAATGTAACGTGGACTGGATGAATTGTTAACAGGGATGCACCGATTGCAAATTTCTCAGCCGATATGATAGAATTTCCACTTGGCCGATGTCGATACAGATTCAGATGTTTGTTGTTTTCTTTTCTTTTTAGCTGAAGCTTCACAGTCTACAGCTACCATCTAGTAATATTTAATGCTGAAACAGAAAAGAAAAGAAGTGGGATTCTGTCATTGTGTGTTGGCTATGTGGGTGGTCTTGCACCACAAGCACTTGTTGCAGGAGACCACAAGTGTTTTTGGTTTGTTTTGAACAGTCCAGCTGTCTTCTGATATACTGATGTAACAGTTGACTTCAGTCATTGACATTTTATTTTTTTGTAGTTTCAATTGCAATTATTTTGTATGTGCCTCAATTTATTATACCATGTGAGGTAGTAGACTTTGACATGGTAATTGTGCCAGATGATCTGTGGATAACATTTTAAATGTAACCGCATGTGGTTAAGTTTCTGCATTCAGCGTAAGCAAATGAAGGTAAAGAGGTAACTTATAAAGGGACAAATAAAAGGATTTATAAAAATAATAATTTTGACAATCAGACCTGAACAGCTGAAGTTTTAATGTAACAGAGACATCAACAGTAAAGCAGAGCTTGATATCAACACACTGGATGCTTGTTCAGGGAGAAAAGCCAGTGTTATTTGTGGATGACCAATTAATCAATTCAGAGACAACCATAGAGAATTAAAGTATTTAGAGTCCCAGAGTGACGTGCCAGAGAGTCGCTAATGACTTCAGTGCACATGGCAGTGCTTGGCAACTAACTCCCTAAAACACAGAGCAGAAAATAAGCCCTTGGGGCGGTCTAAGACCTCTAATTGGGCTCTCACCAGTGACAGCCTTGGCTAATACTGAGCACTGGTCACATATAAATAGAGAGGAGAGAGAAAGTTTATTATTCTTTGAGACTGAGGAGAATGAAAGGCGGCCTCCTTTTTTGGAGGTACCTCAGTGGGATTCGTGCCAAACTGGAAAGATATATCCGTTCCCAGCAGAGACGCATGGCTGACATTCAAACTGACAACAGTGCTCATTGTTGAGACATTCCAGTGCTGCTGGCGTTATTGTTTTCTCAGGCGTACACTGCTTTATTCTCTAATAAACTTGGACCAAGATGATAATCGAACCAATACGTCCTTCTTGGAAAATTAAGGAATAAATAAAAACAGATATTTGCGATGTACTTTCAGTTCTTGGATCATTGTTGTTTGAAGATGATTTTTGTTTTTGTCAAAGAATTAGCAGCTACAAAGTTTAACAAGTTTAAGTTTGACAATTTTTTTAAGTTTTACAAATACTTTTTTACAGGTCTTTAATGATGTATGAACTAATTTCACACAAACTAAAACATGATGTGATACTATGGCCTCATTATTCAGTCAAACATGTTATTATGTGAAATAATTTTTTTTTATAGCTGTGTTGGGCCACCAAAAACAATCTCTGCTAACAGCATAGAAAAACAAATTGGCTGTCTCTAAATATAACATTAACCTTTCGCGCACAGGTGCCTTGTTACATATCAAGAGCTATTATATTTAGCATGGCTATTGTTAGCTGTCATCTGCTAATTTAATTTATCGTGACAAGATGCATCAGGATCTGAGTGGCTTACCACTTCTGCTGCACAATTTTCTAAAAGAAACCATTAAATGATTACAAGTTACTATAATATTCACACCTAATAACCATATAACAATAACAAAAGTTAGTACTTGTAATTCATTATTGTTCATATATATTGACATGATATAAGATCTGGGAATTAACTTGACTCTTTCAACAAATGATAACTGGTAATAATAGTAAAATAATGCATTCATTTATGTGATTCATTACTTGCAGTTGTAGTTTGCATTGATATGAGAGAGTAGCCTTTTTCTATTCAAATGAGAGTGTTAATACTGCAGATATTTTGCGACACTGGATAATTTAGTTAGAGAGAGTTAGGTCCCTGTCAGGCACTGTAGTTCAAAGCCAGAAACAGGAACTGGAAACTGGAGCAAAGTCAGATATTAGATATTTATTTTTTCAACTTCAAAAACTTTTAGATCAAACATGTGAACCCACACTGATGAAAATGTTTTTTAATAACAGTGAAGGAGGAAAAATATTCAATGGCTGGTTGCAGTCTTTGAATTCAAGCTAACTATGTCACATATAAGCCACATATTAACAGGAACAATTCCTGCTCCTTTTCTAGGAGTTATTGGAAGTCCTTCTGGGACATGTAGGAAACTCATGGCAGGTTGAAGGAAACAAGTTGAACATTACAGGTTTGATGGCATCAGGAGTATCCACACCTTTTCACAGGTTTTCTCTGTGGTGTTTTTGTATGCTGGTGGTCAACCCTCACAGATGCAGACAATTCCCCTGTTAAATCCATTCAGTTTGTTGAGGTAAAAGACCAGTAAGAGAGCACAACAGATGGTCTAAGACCATACCTGTCAGCATGCATGAGGGAGCAGGGAGCCCCGCTGCGGAGCAACTCAGCCCGCTCAGACCTCCCACATTTGTTTGGAGTGGTCAAGTCATTAGAAAAGAGTGTTTGTGCTGCAAAGTGACAAAGTCACTAATACGGGACACTGACAGGTGGTCAGAAGGATGATTCAAAACAAACAGAAACAAAACCACTTGTTATTTAACCATCATGATCAAAGCTAATAGCTAAAACTTAACCAATATTTTTTGGAAATTCTGGCAAACAGTCAGTGATGCACTTTAATGCACTTCATTATTTCAAAAAATAAAATAGGTGTATGTAGGAATATATAGAAAAGCAACCAACAACATACAATGTCTATTTACAAATCAAACAGAGTATACAGTACAATAGTGCAGAGTGCAAAGAGTGCTGGAATGAACATTGAATGATTAATGTATAATAATGTGTAATAGATTACTTTATTTACATGAAGTAGGTGGTTAGGTAAAGTACATACAGCATGCTTAGATTTATATTTGACAGTGATGATGGTGATATGTACATGTTAAAAACAGTGTGCATTTAAACTGTAAAATATATCACTTATAGTTTGCAGGTACAATGGATGTTTTAATGTTACAGGGTTATGCAATCTAGAAGAATTCATTGTCTCATGGCAGTTGTTGCTGGGTTTGTTCATGTTGGCACCGAGATGACATTGTCAATCAAATTAAATCAAACCACACCCAAACCCTGATTATTCGTCAAAATTTTTTATGGATGACCTACATATAGAGAAATAGATTTGAAAACTTTTCAAGTCTGTGGTTAAATGTTCTCAACTCAAGGTTTACTTACTTTACTTTTCACAGAGCTTTCGACCATGTGTGGTGACACCTGAGCAAATGCCATTCGCTGAAGAGGGCTTTTAAGATTGAGAGTAAAGCGCAATGTTTCAAGCATTTTATGTAAAAATGCATAAATCTAAATCACAAGTCATGAAGGTGGGATTTAAGAATATCTGCTGCTAAAGATGATTGTGATTTTTTTCTAACCCAGAGTGCCTGAAAAATCTAATAATTACTGTATCAGGTATTTTAAAGCCAGTAAAAGTATGGGAGTGAAAAGAGAGACATTATTCCAGGGAAGATGATGAGAAAAACAGGAAATTATGCTGGAAAGTCTCAAATTTAGTTCAACATTTCTCCTCTTAAACCAACACAGAACCAAGGTCTGTGACTCCAGGTCCTTCTCAGTGTACCTGTGCTCACATCTTTCTTGCAAAGCCTTTTAAATTAACCAACAGCACACAGATGTAAATTAAGTTTAGTGAGATGACAAATGACACGCAGCTGCAAAAAGTCACACAAAACATGTTGCTTTCACTGTGAAAGGTATTGACATTGGGAAATGATCTTTTCTGTCCTGAACTCCTTTCCGAGTCAGAAAAGGGGTCAGCCATTTGCCTGGTATTCATCATATTAGCGTGTTGTGTTAGGCACTGGTTTAACTGGCTGGATGAGATTAGACAGAGATGATAAAATAGCACAAATGTCTAAACAAACCAGACATCGACAGCTTCATAAACTGTTTGGCTCACAGAGCTCTGGCTGTTACATACCTAACATTATTCTGGTGACACGGATTGTCCTGACACTTTTTTTTTTTTTTTTTTTAACGCCTGCTCTCTTGGCTTGTGTCAGTCCATTAGTTGATGGATGAAACAAAGGCAGGCAAGGAGGTGGTGGTCCAGAGGCGCAGGCCTCAGGTGTGAACAGGTGTGTGGGTTCACTGCCATGCTGGAATGGGAGCAGTTCCAGGTGCACAGCTGCGGGGTGTGGCTCACACTCATATATACATATATATATATATATATATATATACACCCAGCCTCCCGGCCTGTGTTGAAATACTGAGTCTCTAGGAAGGAGAGAGAGGCGGGCTGGGTGGGGTTTCTGTGTAAATTTAATCCTACATTGCCATAACTTTGAACAAGGAACCTTGAGGAATTTAAGAAAATGTAAAGAGTGTACGTTGTGAGGGTTAGAGGGTGATAGAGGGGTAAATCTGTGAGAAAAGATGGGGAAAGCACAGGTTTTTGAATTCTATGCGTGTAGGCGTGAGTGATCTGTGTATATTTAAGAAACAGTAGGGCCATAAGCAAACAGAGTGACAAAGAATGACGTTTGGGTGGTTGCATGTCTGGGAGCTAAATGCGTGGTAGTCTGGTTTCCTGGGAAACTATTGTTCTTATCAATCCGTGATTAAACAACTTTGGTAATTTGCAATCTTGCTGTAACACATCCTGGTGAATTTCTGTTGAAAGAACACATCTGTATTGAACTTCTCTGAGCCCTGGACGGCATCAATCTCAGCCTCAGGACAGATTAAGTTGGAGACAAGCTCCCTTTCTGCAGGGTGCATGATCTCTAAGTCTTCTCCATCAAAGGTCAGAGCAGCCGAGTGAAGAGAAGCATCGGGGCGTTGCGTTGGATGGTTGGTTGGGAAATTTGAAAAGAGAAATGGATCAATGGCTACTGTGGATGGACTTGCTTGTGCCTCAAATACAAGCCCACACATGCCATCACAGATTGTGTGTATGGATTTCGAGCTTGCCATTCTGCAGCTTTAATCCCAGATTTTTCTTGTACAATGTAGTCCCAACAGTCCCATTGACTGCTAGACAGTGTACCAGACGAGCAGTCTGACCTTTCCTGTCCTTGGAACAGTTGATGCTGTGTAATATATTCTGCAGTTGATTCCTTCTTTTCATCCTATGAATTTTAACGTTTTTCTCCTCCTCTCTGCGGTAGCGGAGTCTTTCACTCTGTGTCTCTGCACTACAGGATATTATTCCTCCTATTACCTTTCAGAACTCCAATCACCACATGTCCTGTGGAGAAACAAAGCTGCGAGACACAGTCAAAGATGGAAGCAGTGGAGGGAATGTCAATTTCCACCAATCGGCTCAGAGAAGAGGTTTTTTTTCCTGCGGCGTAAGATTAGGTTAATGTCAAATCTGTGATCCAATGAGCTCAAATGTGCTGAAGACAACCTGTGCTGAGGCAAATGGTGAAGGTGGGAGTGAATATCAAAATGGGTTGAATTCACTACCAGACAGCTGTTTTAAAATCGATGTCAACCTATTTTAATTTGCCTACAATCCCTAGATATGAATACATTTGTCAGTCGCAGCTGCCATTGATATTCCTCTTAGTGTCAAATCAGCCGACAGGAGATGCCAAGAGTGTCCATCAGAATCCATTAGTCGTCTGTTGCTAATTACCAGTGACTCCGGGGTTGATTAAAAGAAATCACCAAGCAGCAGCACACAACATTATGCTAATGAAAACTCATTTGGAGAGGCAGAGCAGGGCGCCGGCAAGTATTTGGACGACTTTACTGTGCAGCCGGGCTGGCTGGAGTAAATGGCTTCTTGGACAGCATATCATTACAGGACTGGAAGAAAAGGACGTCTTGTGATGATGATGATGGCAGAATTTCAATCATGTTTATGTTGTCCCCACATTGACTTTTATTTCTCCCTGCTTCTCATTAGCATATATATATATATATATATGTTTTTTTTTTTTTTTGCATGCACTTACCCTGTGGCACAAACTACCAAATAACTCCCTGGCACTTGCAGATAAGACATGTTTGGTATGTTTTTTAAAGGCATAATTGATTTTCTTATCTAATTAGAAAACCTTCAGGGGAAAAAAACAAGGCACCAAAACAAACTCCTAATCACCAAATAAGGATTGCTTTGATGGCAGTAGGTTTCGATACAAAAATGTCAGAAAAAGCTGTGCCACAATGACAGCATGTTACATACACGTGTTGGCTAAGAGACATTGATCATTCATTACACAAGCAATGCCAAGATCAATACTCCATCAGTGAACACCATTTAACCCACCACCAGCTCTCTGTGAGCCACATGGAGCATAACATTTGGTCAGACAAACAAAAATACTTGACCGACCTTTACAATGAAAATGAATGGATCAGAAACATCTCTGTATTTTGTGTTATTGGTTGTGCTTTTCTCACTGGTTTGAAATGGGTGGAGAAAGGTTAGAAAAAGGTGCTTCACATATTTCCAGTAACCAATCTGAGACAGCTGTGGTTCAGGTGGTAGATCAGTGGTGTACCAATCAGAGGTTGGTGGTTCAATCCCTGGCCCTGCAGTACCATGTCGAAGTGTCCTTGGGCAAGACACTGAACCCCCAATTGCTCCTGATTCTGCGCCATTGGTGTGTGCAACGCATTCTCATGAACGCGTTCGTATGATATCGTATGAAAAGTGTGTTTGAGTGTTTATCTGATGAGCAGATATATGTTGTTGTGAATGGTGAATAGTTCCTGTACTATGTGAAAGTGTTTTGAGTAGTCATTAAGACTAAAAAAGTGCTATATAAATGCAGTAAACAGCATAAACAGAAATATAGTTAAGATTTGAAACCAACTTTCCAGTGGCTTTAAACTTCACATTATAGTTTCAAAAAGATCAAGAAACAAACCTTTATACAAATACATTTTGTACTGCCTCACCTAATATTTATTTAGAGAGTGCAATATGTTACATTATGGTTAGTCACTCAATTACAAGTAAAAATCTATCTATCTATGTATCTATGTATCTATCTATCTATCTATCTATCTATCTATCTATCTATCTATCTATCTATCTATCTATCTGTCTATCTATCTATCTGTCTATCTGTCTATCTGTCTGTCTGTCTGTCTGTCTGTCTGTCTGTCTGTCCTACAATATTATCCTCTGGAATTTAGTGAAGTATAAGTATAAGGTTAGTGTGGGAACCAGCTGAATCTTCAAGCTCATGTTTTATTTGCTCTGGCAGATACGTCTGGTCCCCCTCCCATTCAGACAGATTTCTAGCAGGCCTGGCTCTGGTCTGGCCAATCACAACCGTTTATCTCATATGGGATGGGATTGATACAATGACTGACAACTTGCGGAGCCTTTGCGCTGCACGCAAAATACGTGATGATGTTATTTTTGGTCCGCACCCTCGCACTAGCTAAGTAAAGACGGGTACCGTTGAGGCATTTTTGAAAACAGCCAGGATGGCTGCAGCTGATGTGGAACTTTCTGTTGAAGTACTATTTTCAAATTCTGATGGCAAAAATGGCAACACTCGTTCACAAACATATTGATGCTGCGCAGCTCATCTCTGCATGCTGCAGTCTGTTTACATTTGTCCATCTCTCAGGACTTTGTTACTTTTCAGCTTTGTATTTAGTCATGTGACAATTTTTTCATTCTTCCATGCAAAAACCTAATATTCTTTTATTATTTTTGACATCCAGCAAGAAATCCAGTGGACTTTTTTGTAACTGTCATAATCCCCTGCTTCCTTTGTTTGATGAAAAATAGCCCAGGGCTTTCCAGAGGTTCATCCTCATGCAGTTTAGCTTCAGATCCACCATCCAGCCCCTGAGCACCTGTTAAAGGCTGCTTCTCCTCTGCATCTAATAAACAGCTCCAACTCTTGATCCTCTCACATTGCTTCCAGGCCACTTTTCATCCCTAACATCTGTGATTCCCGGAGCATTTCCAAAAATCCCCTTGGCAGTTCAGTGATCTTTCTCAGCTGTTAGCGTGCCCTCGGGCCAGGGCAGCCATGCTATGTGCTCCAGCTGCAGGCTTTGCTATGGTCTTGGGGCCCCACTGAAGGGCACTATTGTCCATTCATGGGGTTCACTGTGTGAGAGGTCAGATGAGGGAGAGCATGTGCTGGGGCCTGGCAGGAAATGAAGGTGGAGTAGCAGTTTTTGCGATATGTGGGGCTTGAGCCTGAATAAATAAAAGTCTAAATAAGCACAGAATAAGTTGAGTCACTATATTATATACTGTGAGTGTGTGTAACACTGAAAGCTATGAGGATTGATGGATAAAAAAGAATATTATACAAATGAACTTGTGCTTGAACAAAATCTTAAAATGTATCATTTATTTTTAGTTGGTGTACTGTCGACAGTGTGCAGTGAGAAGTTCAGACACATTGTGTGACTGAGAACCCAGAGCGCCTCACAAATGTGCTGATAAATCTTAATTTCTCACCCAGTTAAGCAATTCAGTCAGCTTCAGAGGCTGCTTCAAGCCAAAGGCACCTCTCAGGATCCAGAGAAACTGCAGAACAAATTGGAGAACAAACAGTCACACTGGGTCATTCACATTATCCTTTATCTGAAAAGCCAAGGACCTCAGGAGGTGGGCTGACTGCACCCAACAATTAACAATAACACACATATTGTGATACTCAGCTGACACTTTTTAAAACTCCAGAGTCCTCCATCCAGAGGCAGCTAAAGTGGTTTTACAGGGGACAAAGTAATCATCAAAGACAAGTCAAAAGGCTCTGTGTTGAGACTGCAAATATCAGTCCAGCCTCAGTGAGAGTAGAGGGCACTTTCCAAATGTCTTTGGCTGTGCTGCAAAAAAAGATCAAAAGCAAAATATAGACACACTTTTTTTTGTCCAACATACTCCCACAGCCTGATCAGATAGGCTCAAGTACCCCTTTGATAGATGGGATAGCCTTCAAGGAATCTTTCAATACTATTTCACCGTGATGCACATCTAAATTCATATAAGACAAATTGATTGTATGGAATTTATTTTTTCAGTAGGTTTGATCAAGTTTGTATTCATACTGTTGGAGTAGTAGAAGCTTAAAAGTTATTAATTACTTCAAGTTGTTCATTTGAACTTTTATGCTCACTTGCCAACTTCTTTCCAAGAATTCCTAATTGCAACACTTAGTCTTGAGCTGTTAAAACTAACTGAGGTTGGTGGGAAATGGAGGCAAGTCGTGTGCCATAGCACAAAAATGAGTGGTTCTTATAAAAATGAATATACTAAAGATCAGCATCACACCAATTTGTAATCCAATTTGCGCTTTCATTTCTTCCCAAACATAAATATGTGGGTATACAAATCAATCAAAATCACAATTAGTATTTTTTCAAGCTCATCCAGAATCTTGACTGACGGCAGAATTAAATAAGTTAGGTTTAATGGGGTTTAAATATAAAAAATGCATAAGGTTAATATAAAACAGACAGACAGACGGACAAAGAGACAGAAACATACCAAGGCAATGTTCACAAGTCACAAATAACCAGTTTAGTAAATGTGTTCCCAAGTATCTATACTGCACAACAATGCGTTCATGATATTCAGCTGAATATGCAGATATCCACATAAGCAAAAACAAAATTAACCCTCTATGCAAAAAAACCCAAAAAACTTTCAATGCTGACAGGCTTATGTATCGAGATACGCTGGACTTTCATGAATAGGAGGATTTTCAACTCAGTAGGGAGATGCATATATCTCGACACATACAGCTAATTATTTCTGTACAAGCAGCTCCTTTTTAGCAGTAAACAAAAGCTGGAATTAAAAAAGAATAGGAAGCCCTCCATTATGGGAAAAAACACTGAGGAGGCTTGAGGGAATTTTTCAAAGTCCTTACAGAGCTGAACGAGAGGCGAAAATGAGAAAGAGGAAAGAAACAATTGCTTTCAAACAATGCATCATTGCTAATTCTATTTCCTTGTGGTACCAAACAAGGTCACATATTTTCATCCAAAGATAATGAGCGACCCTCTCTGAAAAGAGAAACACAGACCACATACATGGAGGTAATTCTTCAACATCAGCTGCAGTACTTCTTTGTTTCCGGTTTTCTATCTACTGAACAGTAAAGGGAAAAGAGTAACAATTAGGATTCAGACAATAACAGACAAAAGTGATGATCCAGATCGCGCTCCGTGCTCAGAGGTGTGGAGGGGGGATGGGACGACACAGACATGGGGTGTTGAGGGATTATGGGCCAAAAGGGTGTCTGAACGGCAGACCAACTGACCTTTCACTGCACTGGCAACTGGTAATCAGGGACAATTATAAAAGGGCTCTTGGCCACAAATCACCTAATCCTGTTGTGGGAATGGGAGCCAAATGTAATTACACCACTCTGGTACACTGACCCTACGCCTAGTGGAACTAAGCCCAGACGGCAACCAGAGCGATCCAAACCGCCAACTTTTGCTCAGTCCAGGGCAAATGACCAAAGTATTCTCATTTGGTCTGAAAGCGAGAACCACCTGTTTCCTGCAGCTACTGCTTCTTTATTCCCCTGACTTCTAGCTAATCAGCGCTCTGCATAATGTGAGTACATGTAGATATGTTGGTCCAAAGCAAGATCAAGTGAAATTATTTTGTGTGTGAACATAAAATGTGTGTCTTTTTTTGTCTTTATTGCCATTTTCATAGAGATGTATTATTTGTTTTTTTCTGCTAAGTCAACTAGGACACTGTCACACCATCATTTACAGAGACACTTTAGAACAAAACCAATTAATTTTAGTGCAATACAGTGGATTTAGAGTGGATGCAGAGTCAAAGTAAATCTGTGCCGAGTCTTTACAAGTCAACTTCTGTGAACTTTAACATGCTAATTTGTGCTGTTAACCAGTTGAAACTGTCTTGACAGCACTGACCTTTGAAACAATGGAGAATCGGAGAGTTAATGGTACAAATAAAACAAATGATAAAGATTGTTTAAATATTGTTATGATATTCTATATTTTTCTTATTGCAGACAAATTCCACATAAACCCTGAAACCAACAATGAATTCATCCTACTAACAAGTAGCCAAACTATATCTTATTCCCACAAGTGGATGACATGTTCCTTCATTATCGTTAAATACTTTCCTACAAATTCGCTAAAACTAGTGTCCAGTTCTTTTAGGAAATTATTTGGTCTTCTTTTAAGGTGAGAGTATAAACCCATGACCTGTTTTTACATTATTTTTTTTTATCTTCAGTCGCAATAAATTGGGATAAGGACCAATTTTCATTTTTTGTTGATTATAACAAATATATAGAAAATTGCCAGCATTTTCACACACACACACACACACACACACACACACACACACACACACACACACACACACACACACACACACACACACACACACACACACACACACACACACACACACACACACACACACACACACACACACACACACACACACAGAATAAATTATTCTGTATGTAGATCTGCAAGCATAGTGAGACAAGTAGAAATGATCCTTTAGGCTACAGCGAGGTAAGTAACTCTACAGTCTCTGCAGCAGCTGCTCATCAATATGGAAGTCAGGCTGCAGAGATTTAGTCCTAAAGTCAGATAGCCAACTCCATTACCAACCTCCAATTTCAGCAATGGATTGATCAATCAGCACAACAAACTCTGACAATTAATAATGACTGCAGTTTTTATTTCCTCACTGGCTTCCTCCCATGTGCAGCAAGTGTCTTTATACACACAAGAGAGTGACACTAAACTGACTTCCCAGCTGATTTATTTTTAACCATTTACATTTATCTTTACAACAACAAGTCGGTTGGTAATCAATGTTCCTGTCTCATTTGCATGGCCAATCACTTCATTTTGCATTTAGTTCCACAAAGTAACCTCATGACTGATTTAATGTTTTGTAGAAAAATGTGCATTTGCCATATTCCTCTAAAGTGCAATTAAAGGGATCAGGAGTTTAGAGCAGCAACAGCGGTGCCACGTCAGATTAGATTAGAACTAATTCCAACATTACACTGAACACCATTTATTAAATGCACCTTTGACTTAGCAACATTATTTGTTTAACACACCATTGATTTTACCTCACAACATAATCATTTGATGGATTTTTTTGGCATCCCACTTGGAATGACCTGAAATCCTGCAACAAGCCAATAGTGGTGAATCACTGTTCAGATTGTTTTACAATATTATGCAGATTGACTGTCATACTGCAAATAAAAAAATGTTTCTGGTTTTTTTTAATGGATTGTAACTGGACATTTTTCCTTTGTGGCACTGAAAAGACCGCTCTTGATGCTTTAATTTCATTCTCCCAACAACCCTAGGCCTTCATACAGCTGAAATAGAAAAACTATATGAAAAAATGACAAAGTAATATTTTACAAATTAGACATCAGTTTATATTTCCCTGTTTACCAGGTACATTTGGTTGTCATCTGTGACAGAATAAAACTAAGCCGAGCTGTATGGAGCGACACACTTATAATTGTAGTCTGTCAGTTAAAATAAAATAAAAATTAAATGTCAGTCAAACTGTGATCATTTATACACCATATTTACCACCCCACTCATAGAATAGAGGCACCCACCCACAATTCATTTAGCTGTTCTATAGCATGGATCCTAAATGAAATAGAAATGGCAATCAATCATTATGTAGCAGGGTGAAAGCCTCTGGGGACAGACCAGGCTGAGTCTTTGAGAAGTAGAGCAGATCAGGCAGTAAAGAGTAAAGTACAGAGAGAAACCATCAGCCAGGCAATTATGTTTTAGCTGTTAGTGGTGTAATCAGACGGATGTAAGCAAGGCAAATTCTTCTGTGTCTGCAATCGATTTGTTAAGAGTTTTACTCTTTAACTGACTGTGGTCACATCTTGTATTTAGAATAAGAATGAATGAAAGGAAATGCTCACAGTAAGACTAATAACTATATTAGAGATGTTAACAAGTTTTGGAAGTCCAAGTCGAGTCTCAAGTCTTTGAGCTCGAGTCCAAGTCAAGTCTCAAGTCTTTTGCCACGAGTCCAAGTCAAGTCTCAAGTCTCTGGCCATCTGATCTGTCCCTAACACTGTATTGTTAAATATTATGAATTCAAATCATGTCCTGTAGCTACCATCCAGACAGTACAGTATCAAAATCAGTTGTAGGATAAATGTATGGGGTCTACTGCAATACAATCTAACAACACAAATGAAGAACTCTGTTTCAATTTCATAACTGTATTTTTAAAAATGTTGGTATGGGAAATTATTTTGCTTGCCACTAATAAAATCTGCATAAAACTGACATATGTGTAGTGTTCTGTGGGGGAAATAGCTAAAGTAATTCTAAACATTTCTATCATGTTTTCTTTTTCTGAAATAAAATGTGGGCACTGCAGCCAAGAGTGGATATGAATTTGTGATGGGAAAAATATCACGTATGCTTTAATGGAGCTAGCTTAATTTTATAAAATTCATTTAATAATTTTTTTTTGTTTGTTACATCCTTACATTGGGTCTCCAACTTAGGACACTGTATAGTCTAATCTTCTGCTACTTAACACATCCCTCTAGCCCTCGGTCTGTCACATCATATGGATACAACTATAAAGATACAATTTGCCTGTTCCCAGCATTAGCACAACACTTTGCGATGGTTAGCTTGTTACCTGTGACTCTTTCACATTAGCAAGTGACTGACCTATCTGGGTGCGTTTTGAGATGCCTGATGAAGTTCGACGTTGTTGATCCGGCATCATTTATCTTGGTGCCACACACCTTGCATGTAGCTGGCCGCTTACTGCCACTGTTTACAAAGTTATTGAAAGCAAAACTAATGACAAAAGGCACAAATCTGGGAGGACTTGGTGTAGCCATCGTCAATGCATTTTTTGATATGTGAGTGCGCGCACATAAGGCATAACGCATGCATTACGTTGCACATTATGGCAAAGGGCAGGGGACCACCCAGTCTGAAATCACTGTTTGTGCGAATTAAGTGCAACTCGAATCCGAGTCTCAGACTCCAGTCCCCATCTCTGATATTAGTATACAAGACAATATTTGATTACACATGTGAAAAGTGTTTCAGAGTGCACACAGAACATTTTATCAATTGGGCAAGGAGGGCCACTATAATAAGTACTCAGTAAGTAAGTACTCAGTAAGCCTTGTGGGTCCTTATGGCAGGAAACACTTTATTTGGATATGATGAACATTTTTGATTCCAAATAAACCTGCATTAACTTATTTTTTGGCCACTTGGGGGCAGCGTAAGACTAAAATCACTTTTTAAGTTATCGTTGAAAGTGTTAGCAAACAATTGCTTATTTATCTAACCATCAGATACAGAGCTATATTAGCATTATTTTGGAGTTGTGTTTCTAGCCACTGACAAATGTAAGTCCAATATTCACTCTCTTTTATCTCTATTTTTGATCTTTTCCAACCCCTGAGGGAAACATCTGGCAGCTAAATGCTGCACTGTGTTTCAGCTAGTTGCTAACTGTGTATGTTTATCATTTCATGCCGGTACAGTGGTTTTTCAGCAAAAAAAATCTGCTGCATCTGGAACAGACGCTGATGAGAGTGAACTAAAACAATAAAGTTGTGGACAGAATCTAAGCAATGATCTGAAAGGCGCAAAAATGCTCGGCATACCGAGCAGAACTGCAGAGTCTGCTGATAATTCTCTGTTGGTTCACCTTTCACATGCAAGTAGTCGTGATGTGTGGCTTTTATATGAAATTATTGATTATTGCTTCTTTAACAATCACCGTGTAATTGCCTAAATAAGTAAACGTCTCTCTGAGCATCTTAGTGGCAGCTCTGCAGAGAGGTTTGTATTTCTAATACATTTTCCTTTTAAACAACGCAATCTGTTTTCCCCAATCACATTTTTTTTAGTGAATTTCCTTAGCTGAGACGAGTTTATCAAAGCACGTCTAGACAGAAAATTAGACAACATAGCTCACAGTGTGACACAACAAAGAGTTAAACCTTTCTTTCAGATTGCAGCATCTCCTGTTTCCAGCAAAGGTCTTTGAGGGGTAAAATAATGAGGGATGAAGATGCAACGGATGCATCTAACGTTACAGAGAAGTGCTCCCCTGAGCGAGCAGGGCAAGAGGAGAGGGACATGTACAAGTACAGGCAGAGGGCAAACTGCCTCTGAACTCAGAGTGATGACTACAGGAAAAACCTGATGAAGCATTTAAATACAGCTTCACATTCATCAGATTATTACAAAGACACCAAAGTAAGATTTAAACTATCTTTTTCATAGGTCCAAAGAAGGTATATGCGATTTTTAATTACACACACACACACACACACACACACGCACGCACGCACGCACGCACACACACACACACACACACACACACACACACACACACACACACACACACACACACACACACACACACTAAATTACCAACATGATTTATTTGAGGATCAGTCATTGTTAGCACCTCAGATGTATTGCTCTCAGTGTGTTTAGAGGAAAGTCACCAAGATGTCACAGAACATACAACAACACCACCATCATCAAGCAGTGTATAGTGTACATAGAGCCTATTTTGTATGTGTCTTCCTACAATAAAATCAGGCTTTCTAATATCATTACACCTCGGGGAAATCAGAGGCTTTTTGTTGTCGCTGTCTCTGTAAGAGGATTTTGAATAAACTCCTCTGAAAGAGAACGTGGAGGTTATCAGATGACTGCAGTGATTCTCCTGCGAGAATTTCCAGTCAACTGACTCCTAATGAGTTTTCTGCAGAAACAATTAGATATCAGCCATGCTAGACATAAGAAACTGGGCATCATGCCACATCGATTCATAGCAACAATTCGTAGTCAATACACTTCTGATAAATGTCATTCTTTAGTTTCACACTGACAAATAATGGGACAGTTCATCGGACATTGTGTTACATTTTCGTATTCGTGACACGAAGTGCATTAATGTGTTCAATTAATGGCCGTTGTTTATGAGATCACTGCTCTATATCCATCATGTTTGATGCTGTAATATGTCACAAATCTTGTGGAAGTGAAAGTTGGAACTGTGCTTTTTCAAATGCCAACACCCACTTGTTTTCTTTGTTCCTCCTCTGTTTGGTTTGTCTGTGGCGCTCCTCTGATGCACTTTTGAAGCTGATATCAGTCCGAAATTTAGATGATGTCTTCTGCTTCCCATACTGTTTATATCAGCTGAACCTAAAAGGCTCATAGGAATATTTGTGATTCTTTAGAAGCTTGTTTCTGTTTATCAGAGGAGCAGCATTTATGAGGCTTGTTCACAACCTGGCAGCGTTTCTGCAATTACTCTACCACCGTGGTGTTTCAGCTGGCAGTTGAATACACTTCCTGATATCCTTCATAAAAGACAAACAGAAATTCATCAGAAAATTTACACTTTTAGATGAAATATTGATAGTCTCGCTGCAGCATGTATGAAGGTCAGGTCTTTTCTTTACTGCAGTAGTACAAAGGCAGCTATCTTAGGGAAGACTTTGTCACTCTGAGCCAAATCAATATTCTTTGACATTTGTAGTGAGGTGCAGGGCAGCAGGGGTGAGACTGGAGTAGATTGTGTACAAAGGATGGGCTTTGGAAAGGGCTGACAGGCCCCGGTGTGACCATTAGCTTTGTGAGACACCCTGCGGTGCTTGAGGAGTGGGAGGTTGGCGAGGCGCTGTGGGCTTTTTATTTAGAAGACACGACAGGAGACCCAGATGAATAACCCAGCTAGGGAGCAGAGGATAATGGTAGGTTTCAGTCTTCAATGCAGAAATCAACGGGCAAAAACAAAACATGGCTTAGTGATGCATTAGAATTGAGGGCAAATAACCATATTTTCCACGCCACATTCCCCTGGCTCAGATCTACGCAGGAAGATCCAGTGTAGACTGTCAAATATACATGTTTTTTGTGCTGTAATATAAGTGATCATGGTAATGAATTCATGCTTTGTTTTGTTTTAAATCCATCAGTCATGGAAACAATGTCTCTGAGTGACACATTCAATATTCCTATACAGTAAATGTCACACTGATAGGAAAACAAAGCACATTAAATGAATAGAGCTGAGAAAAACACCAATCTGTACATAATATATCAAGTTCATTGTTTTAACTTTTGTTTCAAATAATAATGTTTTGCTTTGTTTGTGCTATAATAGAGACAAAACTTGTATCTCTTTTCCCAGAAGATTCACAGTATTGACAGGTTCACATTTAAAATTCATTAAAAAAAACAATGAACCAGTAATGAGTGTAGCAACAACAATAGACAAAACTGCTGTTTCCTGCAATACAATCTGCATAATTAGATGGCATGACACAGATAACATTGCATAAAGGACAATTTAGAGCATTTTTAGGGAGGTGACAATTATACAATTTAAAATGTTAAATGTTTTCTTCAAATTTGCATTTTGGAGAAAAGTTTGGTTTCATCACATTCACCAAGATGATGCAATGACATGATATTTGGAAAAATCGTTTTTCTCAGTGAGACTGATTGCAGCTCAGAAAAGGACATTTTCTTCTCTCTGTACCTGCTGTGTCTAATTCAAGAGAGAGAAGAGCAATACTGACTCATGGATCAGAATATTGATTTCAGCGGAACAGGGGTTTCATCATAATTATCATGCAAGACGCGACTCTGTGAGTCGTTCTACTGTGAAGACTCCACTGTGGCGTCCTCAGGGAATGCCCCCTAACAGGTACTATGAAATAATGAAGGATTTCAAGCAGCAGATCAATAATTGAACAGTTTTTTTTCTCTTGTGCTGTCGTCGTCTGACTGCAAACCAATGCTGTATTAACATGTTGCAGTGAAGCTGCTGTCAGTTTGTTCCTCCCACTTTAAATCTGACCACAGGGCAGCCGCAGGGCAGCAACACATGGTATGACTAACTTTCCATTTAATGCAGTCTATACTCCTATGAACTATCACCTGTAGTAACCTATACACCTGCTGGTATTGTATTCTGTTTCAGGTATATTTACCAACACCAACACAGCACAAATGAAAAGATTAAATCTAAACAGATATTTTATATCACTTTGCACAAGTTATTTGTTTTCAAATAGATCCAATTCTTTGTGTGTAAGACTGTTGAGGCTACAATATTTCACTCTCGCCAGTGAAACCCAGGACATAATCAATAAGACATGCCAAACAATAGAACACAATGATTTGAGTTTAATACCCTTGGCTCGAGAATCACTAATGTTCCTGTTGCAGGAAAATCAATCTCCTCCACACCGGAGTGGCTCTAACTGAAACGCACAGTGAAAGTACATCAAACACATGCAGTGCTAAGAGGGTGCTACACAAACCGTGTGAAGTCTGCATGCTATACACACCATGTCATTTGGTGTCTGTCTGCAATTCATGCTGTAAAAAACTGAAGAATCTCTAGTATTGTGGCATTTCCATTTACTGTATTGGATCAAATCAACACTTGTTGTTTAAGGGTTATAGATTTTAAATGAAATTTCATCAAACACACCAGAGACTAATTTGTTTTACACAACTGAAACTGCAGCTTAAACACCAACTGATATGTTAACATTTAATAAGTTTGAATACATATATATATATATATATATATATGCCTACACACACACACACACACACACACACACACACACACACACACACACACACACACACACAAACAGTCACTATGCTATGGGCATAATACTATTGATGGCAATCTTGATTGGTCAGACTGATGTCTCAACAACGTTTGGATTCATTTTTGTACAAATATGAATCATGTGGTCTTTCATGGTCTCCTGACGTCTCCCGTAGTGCCACTGTGAGGTTGGCATTTTTGGTTTTGAATGAAATGTCTCACTATCATCAGGTCTGAATTTTAATGTGGCCAATACTTTAATTTATGAACAAATATCTGCAAAAATAACATTACAATCAGCCTCAGCTAGTACTTTGTGTTTTTTTTTAGTGCTAATTAACAATAGTTAGCATGCTAACAAACTAAACCTTGATGGTGAACATGGCAAACTGTAAATATAGATAGAATATAAATCTATAAACTATAAACATTACCTGCTACACATCAGCATGTCAGCATTGTCATGGTGAGCATGTTAGCACGTTGATATTAGCATTAGCAGCCTCACAGAGCTGCTAGCATAGATGTTATGTCTTGTTATGCTAAATATGATTCATCCACTTTAAATTAATTAATTAATTAAATTTAAAAGTCTAATGAGAGACAGGGGCTGCAAATAGCCCACATTACATCCAGGCCTCTTGCATTACTTTTTACTATGTAATGTGTTTATCTTTACTCTCCCTTTTTCGAATGATTTCTGCAATCACAAAACATTTTCACAGGTTTCAATGTTTGCATTGTGAATTCTCTATCATTTGATTTGTTGACATTAATAATGCAACAGAGATAGATACAGTACGCTGGGTGACAGTCAAAGGGCACGTTCAGGCTGCTGTGTGTCTTCAGGACTACATTTCGTATTCCCTCCGATGAATAAATACTACAGCATTACACTGTACCACACTGGCAGAGTTGGGACAAACTTGTAAAATAAAGTGGAGAGGTTTGCTCAGAGAGTTAAGTGTAGAGGCCAACATGTAATTAATTAACCATGTCCCAGAGGCAGAAAATGACAGCCACATTTTAGGCTTCTATTACAGGGTGTTGAGTTGCAGGCCTCAGGGGGGGCTGCCACATCTCAGGAATCTCTCCCTCTCAAATCAGATACATGATAAATATTCAATGACACAAGGGCTTATGGGTAACAACGGGCTCCGTTTCCCTGAACTTGATGGAAGAGGGGCTTGACGGAGCAACGTAATACAGATCCTCAAACCAAAGCGCAAGTCTGCATCAACACCCCCTCGGGATTCACCCTCTGATCTCCAAAACCGTAGACGCCAGTGTCAGTAAATGATCCCCGCAGCGCACTCCTCTCCTTACAGGTAAAAGCACGCTGCAGGACCAACCCAAATTCACACAGAGGGAGGGAAGTGTGATGAAAGCATATTTAATGTTTAAAACACTTTAATGTTTTGGTACCATCGGTACAACCTTTGGTGGTCTGCCTCCTGTGCCTCAGAGTATAGGGTTAACGTTTGCTGTGTTTGCTTCTGCAGTTACTGAAGTCACTCTTTGACAGCATGATCAATAGAGCAGATTACTTCACACTGTCAGCTATCACCTTTCTCTCAGAGCTGGGTAAATGAGCTCAACGCACCGGCGATGGAGTGCAAGCTGTTTGTGAGAGTGATGATGTTTTTTTAACAAATAAGTCCCATTGTACTGTAAACCTTTTGGGTATCACAAAACAAAATATCCAATTCAATTAAATCTCAAAAGAGCTTATTTCAGTACACTTTGGCGTAATCAGAGATGTAACACTGTGAAGCTGATTAACTGTAAATCCATTCCTCACATCAGCATATTGAACAAAGCAGTATGTTAATGAGGCAGAGGATGGGCGAACTGTGCTCTCAGCCTGTGACCTTAATTAAGTCATCAGACTCGGCTACTTGACCGGCGGTCACGATGCTCAGTCACCCTGTCCTGCAGCTCTAACACGACACAAAACCAGCTTTTACTGGAGAAGATCACAAGGCTATGTGTCTTTGGATTTCAGTAACTAGAAATATATTCATTTAATTAATTTTCACAAATTGCTTTTAAAAGAAGACGTCATTCCTGGCTGCATGGCATATGTTCACTGGCAAACAAAATGTTGCCATTGAGCATTTTGCAAAAATGTTCAGTATGCACATATTGAGATTTTTGCAGATATGTTGATGGAAAACCTTTCTCACCATGTCCAAAAAATAAATATATTGGGGCACTATTACATATCTCTTAAAACATATTTGCGGAGGAGGAGACAAGGTTGAGTTTGACAGAATAAATGTATAATAGTTTTGAATTCTGAATACAGCATTAATCTGATATGTATATGAAAGCAGTGTTGGACCACTATATATAAATGAAAAGGATATTTATATCAATGCTGCTGCACAGTCTCATGCACAGGTAGTGTTTTTTCACTCAGTGTTTTACTTGCTGACAGCAAAATAAGCATTCGCCGGTGGTTGAGGTGCATTACGCACAAACTCAATTTAGTTTTCAATCTTCCAGAGACTGATTACTGGAACACAGCGGAAGAGATATGATGAAGGGAAAATGCATTTGTAATGAAATGACTCTGCATAGTCTTGAAAGTTAATCAGTGCCGTATGATTCGATTGGCTGTCTGGCGCTCCTGTGTAGCTAACAATAGCTCAGACTCAGGTAATCATGAGTAGAAAGCATTAGCTCCTGAGCCAAAGGTTCAGACATTAAAACTCAGTGGACACACTGCTGCTCACACATTAAGAGTCCTGGTACTCATACAACATGCCTTAATCCTATTAAAATAGATCGCTTACATACTGTATAACACCAAGTCAATAGAGATACATGTAATCTCATTGCCTCTGTAAAAAAAAGATTGCCCTAAAGATACTTAAGGTGGTATTAATTTCACTCTATTGATGAGGCCCAGGGAAGGCAATGAGGCTGACACTGTGTCTCTGGTGAGACATTTGACAGAGGGAAACGGGTTTCATGAATACTTCATGGGCTTTGGGTGCATATTCCCACACATCCACAACATGTTTGTCCTGCTGAAAATGACATCTTTTAAGTCACAAGAGTGCAGCATTTCACGCTGTGGTTCAAAGTGTTACTGCTTTTAAATATAGATAAATTGTGAGGTGTGACACGTTGACACTAACATTAAAACCTGGAATCTCGCTGCTCCCACCTGCAGCAACATTGACAAATCTACAGCCATCTCTATGGCAACTGGTGGCTACCTGATAACAGATGCTCTTGCAGAGGTCTGGGTCAATAACTGAACTGTGAAAATTAAACAACAAGAAGTTGGGATTTGAATTCATTACACACTGATAAGATGCTCTCATATTCAAAGCCCAGCCAATGAAGAAGCAGAGGATTATACACAAACCATCACTCCTCTACACTCACATCATCATAGTGAGAAATAAACTAACTCACTTTCAGTGGAGCCTGTCAGCTTAGCTGTGACCTAATTAATACCAGAGAGCAGTGCCTTGGAGAGTTGTGTTGCAGTGCTTAACCATGTTAATGCGTTCAGCCTCCTCATCTGAAATGGCAGTGGCTTCACCGCTGCCTTGTAAGTTTAATTTAATTTATGAAATGATTGCGGCTTAAAGGAGTCAGTGTCTGCATCAACAGGGGGAAACAGCTCAACCATGACAGTGTAATAATACAGCAAATAAGAACAATGTGAAAGCTGGAACGGAAACTTCCAGCACAGTAACAGATAATCACATGACATTATTCATCTGATAGGTGGGGAACCTGACTCCTGTCATGATGTTGAGCTTTAGCTGACAGTCGGTAGAACAAAGTGATGTTTCCCTTTTTGGAGACACTGCTGCAGAATAAATGCTTATGCTATATTTGCTGCCTTCGTACATTAACTAAGTAGATTGTATGGTACAAAGCATTATTTTATATAACATGTATGCAGAAACGTCTTTGGTTATCAGTCAGTAATCTGAATTATGCTGTAAAATTAGACAAGTGAAAATGGATATCTCTTTCAGGGTGGCCATTTAGTGGAATAATGTACCATTTTTAATCAGAAATTCTCTGAATTAGATTACTTTTAAAAAGTAGAAGGAGATTTCTAACAAGTCTTAGAGTGTTCTGTGTTAGTTGTTCTGACGAATATAGGGTTTACACATCTTATTAGGACAAGAATAGATTTGGGAAAATGTCACATGAAAACGTGCAAGGTACAATTCCAGTGAAATGTAATCACATTTGCATTGCATTTATACGCATTTATTTATTTTAGATTGCCTTTATATAGCGCTTTTCTAGTTTTAATGACAAGTAATGTGACAAGGAAATTAATTGATAATGAGGCCCTGCTCATGTATTGTTTGCATTTATTTAATTATTATATAATTGTTTTTCTTCTCTGATATTTTATTTTGAGGTTATACGGCAGAGAAAGGTGATTATGAAAATGGAGGGAATGGGGTTGAAAGAATGGGGGGGAACACTGTACTGTGAGAGGACATAGTGTGTTGGTATCTGGCTATATGATAATGTCTTGTCACTCCTGCACATGTGGTTTGTTTATTCATTGTAATCACAAAAAAGACTGTGAAGATGTGGTTGAAAGCTCCAGAAAAGGCTAGTAGGTGGACATCACATTTTAGATGAGATATGATTAAATGTACAATGTCAAGCTAGAAAATGGGAATCTGTAAGTAGAAGTAAATTAAAGTATAAATAATTGTCATATTTTTGTTGGAGTAACTGAAAACTGCCTCAGTGAGATTTAAGATATAATTTCTCAGGAAGTACGAACAGTGTGATGAAGTGTAGATGTGCTGAAAGTGCCCTGAGAGATTGGAGGAGATGCCTTTTCCCCATTACATCCAGTGAAGCATCAATTGGATCTCAGTGTGCGATAAAATTATCCCTCAGTTGGTGAGAATGTAGATGAACTCTGTGTTTTTCATCAACACTATTTTCCATGCTTATGTATAATAAACAACGAGGCAGCTCTTTTAATCTTTTTGAAGTGCCCTCAAATCTGTGCTTGACTTTTAAGAGCTTCGTCTGACAGTCAGGAGCGCAGAGCTGACTATTATGTGCAGCTCTGCTCCAGCAGGCAGAGTGAGATGCAGCCACTCGAGAAGAAAAACCAACTGAATTTATATGTCTGAATCTATGTGGCTCCTGTTATTGGAAATTTACAGCGTACACAAGTCAAAGTGCAAAACAAAATGACAGAAAATGGCTGGTTTTCCTGCAGCTTTGAAGCAAAGCAAAGGATGAAGACACGCAGTCACAAGCTTTCATCTGCAGGCAAGACACAAAAATCACAGAAACATTATATAATTAATGAGCCATGCTAGAGAAAAGAGAAGTTCTTTATAGTAATTTAAATCATCAGCAACTCTTGTGGGTCTGAATGATGCTTATTACAATTACATCCTTATGTAAAATATCACTTCTAAAGGCCAACATACATGTAACGTATGTCGATTATTGACGACTATATAGTATTTCTGCTCATACATAATAAGTATGAATATTACCTGCACTTACTGTAAATTGCCTATAATTTGAAATGGTCTCAACATCTCCATCATCACTGGAGATTACAAATAATAGCAGATACAATCAAAATCATTCAGGGACGTCTGCTCTTTGGAGGGCAGACACAGGGAATTGTAATCAGTTGTACAGAATTGCGTAGGTAATTGCTCGCTTCAAGGGTTATTTGGTAACTTTGTAAACTGTTTAGTTCACAGAACCCATACTTATATAGAGTGAATTTATTTTCATCTCATATAGAGAAAAAAAGGAGCCACAAAAGGTAGATTATTATTACACCACGGAAAAATGGACTGCATCGACTAAACCCCAAAAGCCAATAATGATGATGGATATAAGAAAGATGTAAATTGTGGACTTATGAATTATACTGTATATAGCTGTACCCCAAGCCTTCCTCTGTGCTTGTGACTTTCCCAGGAAACTTCAATGAAACAGAGGATTTATTATTCTGCCGACACTTGTTCAAGACTGGCAATTCTTAGTTTACTCTTTAAAAAGGCACTTTAAAATGTAAATGAATATTTAACGCTGTTATTCCTACTGGAAGAGTTAAATGATGTGAAGCAAAAACACTGCCTTATTTCCATACAGCAGAAGAAATCTCTGCTGCTGCTGTCATCACATTAGCC